>NC_080547.1:15172050-15237050 GCF_028640845.1 Ahaetulla prasina
ACTGTTTCCAGTTTCCTTTTAAGAAAAACCAAATTCCAGGACCGCTTTGCTTTGCTTTCTAAGAGTTGTGCTTAAATGTTAGAAATGGAGGTGTTTTTGATACATGATGTCAACCCCCTGAAAGTAAAAAAAAAAATTGACCCAAATTTGAAATTGTTTTCTTCTTTCTCTATTACAGGAACTCTTCTCTCCATTTCACTCTAGTTAAATGTTTTCAAAGGAGGTGCTTGTCCAAAAGTGCAAAATAATAAATGACTATCTTGGTTGTGTTCTTTGATTTATGGTTTAATCGTCGTTTATGGATCTAGCCAGATTTTCTGGCTGTAATGAATTGTCCTAGACCCCTTAAACTCACTTCTGCTAAACATCCTTAAAGTGGTGGGCTATTTTTCCCCCAATCGGCTCATGAACCCAACGTACATTAATGAGATACATTTGGAGCCCCTTTGGTTGCTTTCTCATAAACACGATGAGAATGATGCCAAGATGTTTTTATTGTTGTTGTTGTTTTACAGTGAGGAACATTCAGGAACAAAGCTGCCGAGGGACAGATTGAAGCTCTCCCAAGTCATGCACAGCAATCCCCATAGAGATCAGGACCCAACATCTTCCCCTAATTAAAATACATTGGCAAAGTCGTTTCTGTGCTACATAAGTACTGCCATTTGTAATTAATGATCCAGAAATGCCCACTCTCAAGTCATCTCCTAGAATGGAATGGGAGGCAGGATGGAACTGGGCTGCTTTGGAAAAATGGAGCCCAGACTTCAATCTTCTTAGCCTTACTTCAATCTTCACCGAACTCTGCTCACAAGGAGCCTCAGCTTGAGAACCAAACAATATGTTGCCACTCCATTAAAAGAAAACAAAACCTAGCATAATAAAACTCATAATTTTCTCCCTGTGCAGATAAATTTCAATCACATATTTGCAAAACAAAATTTCTTAAGTAAGGATTCAATTTAGCTTCTCTCAAGTTTCTCATCAGCATTCATTATGCAGGCGATGATTGTAGACAAAGAAATCTTTCCCATTTATGAACGTCTTCAAAACATCATATCCTATTTTGTTAAAGATTCAGCTAATAAAATTAGCCTATTCACACACATATTCCGAGAGAAAGAAGGGCGAGAGAGATAGAGATTTATGAATGCACAATCATTTATTTACTCATTCCTGGCCTCATTTGATTTTGCTGTGTTATTTATTTGAGGGATTTCTTTCCTTTTTCTGAATTGAGCATAATCATAAATGTAGAAAGGACAAACGAGATACTCCCAGTTACCTATAACAAAATAAATCTGCTTAGCCTTGATTGGACAGAATGCTCTGATGTCATGACAACCGTCATCGGTTAAAGGATTTAAATTCTAGAGCAGACCAACCACAGAGATGTGAAACAGCATTTCTCTTAAACTTCTTTCATGTTGTTTTTGTGTTGTTACTTTTAAATGTTTTTAACAATTTGTTAAATCACTTAAGAGTCACTGGGAGATGGCCAGCTTGTAAATGTAATGAACTGTTGTGGTGGGTCCCATGGTCAGCCAGATGTTTAGACTGCATTTGGCATTGTTATCCACCGATCGATTCATTCCCATGTTGTTTGATGTTGTTAAAAGTATTGTCAGCAGGATGTAAGCTGTTCTGAATAAAGCTGCCATTTGCAATTGAATGGTGGTGATTTTGTCAATGCCTATGGTATTCAAGCTGTGCTCCAGATGTTTTAGAATTACACCCAAGGTGCCTATCATTATTGGTACTAGCTTTGCTTTCTTTTGCCACCGTCATTTTACTTCTATTTGCAGGTCTTTGTATTTTGTTATCTTCTCCAGTTCTTTCTCTTCTATTCTTTTATCTCCAGGTACTGAATTGTTCTTACGATTATAGGTAACAGAGCTCCCATTATCTCCATCAAGGTCATCTCTGTTACTTATTACAGCAAGGCCTAACATGGACAACTTCTAAAAACATCGGCACATTTCTAGCAATACCTGTGTCTTGCAGAAACCAGACGATACCATCTTCTCTATTAATTGTTTCAAGGTTTGGAGGTTAGTTTTCCATTTTGTACTTTATTGAACTGCAACACTAAATAAGTCAAAATGGTTTTCCTTGTATTCTTACATTGCAATGCTTTCTTGAACACCACAGACAAAGTCATCACGAAATACACTGACAAAACATAATGCCTTTGATAGCCCAATAGACCGAGCAACAGGGAACGACCAGTTCTTACATGCCTCTTTCTAAGAAGCAGTGATTTATAATTCATCAGACTAGCGTCTGCCTATGATTTTCTTTTCAATAATTATCTAGGGAGCAATACATCTTGAAAGGCCAGGGATGACCCTCTCAAAAATGGCAACTCTTTGGAGTTGACCCAAGGTCAGCAAGCGGTTGGGTTTAATTCTTCTTTTATTTGTACTGCAATCTCTTTAATTGCTGCTTCTCCGTATTATTCATCAGCTCAGACTTGCCGCTGGAGAGTCCCAGTAATAAGGCAAGCTATTGATAGGAGCATCTTCCAGAGCCAAAAGTGCTGGGGATTAAAAAATGAATGGAGTGTTTACCTGTAGATCATTTTAATGGGCAGCAAAATCCATTCTCATGATAGAGCCATAAATGTCACTTTCAGTCAGCCCCAGCAAAATACATGTGTAATGGATGACATGCTATGGTTATGCTCAACCAGAAGCTTCTCAAGGAAACCTGACTTGCATCTATCAAGCTGATAAGCCAAACGAGGAATTTAGATCAGCTGATGGAAGGAGAGAAGGGAAATCGTCTTCTAATTCGGCGTTTCTCAACCTTGATTACTTGAAGATGGATGAACGTCAGCTTCCGCAATTTCCCAGCCAGCATGATGAGTAGGGCCTCCCTTTCCAAAAAAAGAGAAATTCATACAATCGGTGAAAAATGGGCCTCTGATGGCTCAGCAGACTAAGTTCTGTCTGTTATTAACACAGCTGCTTGCAATTACTGCAAGTTCAAGTCCCACCAGGCCCAAGGTTGACTCAGCCTTCCATCCTTTATAAGGTAGGTAAAATGAGGACCCAGATTGTTGGGGGCAATAAAGTTGACTTTGTATATAATATACAAATGGATGAAGACTATTACACAATGTAAGCCGCCCTGAGTCTTCAGAGAAGGGCGGGATATAAATTTAAAAAAAACAAACCACAAAAAAACAATACAGGTGCCCTTAGACTTAACAACAGTTCATTTAGTGATCGTTCGAAGTTACAACATCACCGAAAAAAGTGACTTGGAACCAGTTTTCACACTTATGAGCACTGCAGCATCCTCATGGTCATGTGACCAAGATTCGGATGCTTGGCAAATGGTTCATATTTATGACGGTTGCAGTGTCCCCAGGGTCATGTAAATCAATCACCTTTTGCGACCTTCTGGACAAGCAAAGTCAATGGGGGGAGAGCCAGATTCTCTTAACAACCGGGTTATTAAGAACCGCAATGATTCACTTGACAACTGTGACAAGAGAAGTTGTAAAACGGGGCAAAACACAACAAATGTCTCAGTTAGCAACATACATTTTGGGCTCAATTATAGTCATTGGTCAAGGACCTATTTGTATGATGGCATGCCGGACTGTTGCAAAAATGAAACAATTCAGCACATCCAAAAGGGGGACCAAGGAAGGAAGGGGAAAAAATGCAAGAAAACATTACCGACCAACCTAGAACAAAGGAGACATTTCCTGTCAGTGAGAACAATTGAGTGAGAAATTGTGGGGGCTTCAACACTGGAGGCTTTTAAGAAGAGATTGGACAACCATTTATCTGAAATGATATAAGGCAGTGATGACTAACCTTTTTGCCATCACGTGCTAAGAAGGGGGGGAGGGGACGCTTGCGCGTGCCCACACCCATAATTCTATGCGCCCCACCCCCACGCATGCATGCATGATCCCTCATTCCCCCCACTCCAGTAGGCCCGTTCATCTCTCTCTCCTGGCTCCAGAGCCTCTCTATGAGTCTGGGGAGGGCAAAAACAACCTTCCCCACCACCACCATCCCCAGAGGCCCTCTGGAAGCCAGAAACGGCCCTTTTGCCAACTTCCGGTTGGATAGGAACTGATGTTTTTTGCTGTCCCCAGCCTCCAGAGACTCCCAGAGAAGCTCTGGAGCCAAGTGAGAGAGAAAAACGGGCCTTCCCCACCCCACCCCCAGGCCCTCCGGAGGTAGGAAACAGCCCATTTCCCTACTTCTGGAGCCAGAGCTGAGCTCACGTGCCCACTGATGCGGCTACGCATGCCCCCTGTGGCACACATGCCATAGGTTCGCCATCACGGGTATAGGGTTTCCTGCTTGAGCAGGGGGTTGGACTAGTAGATCTCCAAGGTCCCTTCCATCTGTTGTGTCCCACTCCTCCTCTGACGGCCGGGTCTGTGAAGTCTGTATCAAGCGTGGCCATGAAGCCTCTGCAGCTTTGTCAAATTCATGTCAGAGTTCTCAGGGCAGGCAGGAATCCAAGGTGTGACTTCAGCAACCAGATGAGACTTTGCCAGAGTCAAGGAATGCCAAAAAGCAGATCCTTTATATAGGCCATGGGGTGTGGCTCCATGACTCAGCACTTATCCAGGCCTGCCCCTCCCTTCCTTTTGCTGACGTCGCCTCTCCATTCTCCGGAAGCGGGGATCTGTCCACTTTTCGTCCTCCTGCTCAGCTGCCGGCAATTCTAGCTCGTGGCTGGCTTCATGCTCACATGCTGTAGGGAGGTTTGTTTGCTCAGTCTGTCCGGGCATGGTGCCAGGGCTGGGGGCTGGAGGCATGCCAGGCCATTCTTCTTCACTATCAGTCTCTGGCTCAGATAGCAGGAGATGGGAGGGGCCCGGCTGAAGAGAGGAGGGCGGGCGAGGCACAACACCATCTCTGTCAGCCTTATTATTTTGATGATGTGGTGGAATGTAGCCTGGATTCCCAGAAGGGGGGAGCTATATTCTAGAGGACCAAGAGACAGAGTAGCTTAGATAGCTTGGCTGGAAGAAGAAGACTTAAGAAGGCTGGCTCTTCCCTAGCAATTGTTATTGTATATCTTTAACAATGCAAACAGTTGCTTTAGTTTGGCAAGATTTCTGTCTGCAGGTGAGGAACAATAAAGGAAACTGCTCAGAAGTAATTCTACGTGTCTTTCTTGGTTCTTTGGGCCTGACAGATATATAGCAGTTTCTGGAATGCTTTGTTTATAGCGTCTATTTTTCTTCGATAAATATTTATCTGAAGTCCTTGGATATCTTGTGAGCGTTTCTACATAATTCATCCCTGGCTGTGATGTGAATCCTGACACACGCATTCCCAGAGTATTTTCGGAGTTGTAATGCTACCAGCATAACAGGTTGAAGGAACGTCACTCTTATTCAAATATTAACAAGCAGGCAGATGGCCTATTGCCCGAGATGCTATCTTCCCTCTCATTTGCAGAAAATAAATTCGGGTGGATTGGGAAGGAGGTTGAGGAAGGCTAGAGAAATGCCTAAATTATTAGTGTGTCAACTAATTTAAGAAAGGGATCCATATTAGTCACTCCATAAATAGTTGTAGAACCCCAACGGAGTTTTCACAAGATTACAATTATTAACCTTCTTCAGCCGACTAATTGCTTATTATCTCATCCAATTCAGTTGGTACCTTCCCATCCTTGTCTTTCTTGCCTTGGTGTCACCCTTTTAATAGAGGTGGGAGAGGAGCGGCTAGAACCAAAGTCAATGATTCAGATTGGGGTCATCTTGCCCAGCTCCTGAACTGAGACCCATCTATCCAAAAAGGCTAACCCTGAAGAGGATTTCCGAGTGTGGCAGCCTTACCTGCCCACCCACCCCCATGGGAAACCTACTTTTTGAATCTGCTTTGCCACCAGCCTTCCAAAGACAGGCAACACAAGCATACAATTTGCATTTAATGTCAGTTTTTCAGATCCTGGAATAGATCTCATTTTTAAAGAAAAAAGAAACCCAGCTTTTAACATTTGGTTTGGTAGGCCTTCAGAACACAAGTTATACTTATGGAGTCTTTGTCAGAAACAGATCAACAGAGTTGGAAGGGACCTTGCAGGTCATCTAGTCCAACCCCCTGCCCAAGCAGGAGACCCTACATCTGCCTCTACTTAGGATTGAACTCACAACCTCCTGGTTGTGAGGCAAGAGCTCCACCTCTCTATGGAGATTCTCAGTCATCCAGGTCATGGTTGTCCCAAAAGTCCTTTTTTTCTTTTTCCAAGAGGAAACTGGACTTTCTTGTGTTTTTTTTTTCTTTGAAGACGTTTCGCTTTTCATCCAAGAAGCTTCTTGAGCTCCCTTGGATGAAAAGCAAAACGCCTTCAAAGAAAAGAAAAAAAAGTCCAGTTGTCTCTTGGAAACAGAGCTGAAGAAGCTTCTTGGATGAGAAGTGAAACATCTTTAAAGAAAAAAAAAGTCCAGTTGCCCCTTCCTCATCTTTAAAATGTTGAATCGTTCTTTTATCTTTTTCTTTTTTTAATTTATAGGCTAACCATCTGCTCACCTTGTTTGCATGCTCAAAATAATTTTGTTTGGCCATCTTTATTTTCAATGCCAATTCCTCTTGAATTATCATATTTAATTTATGTTTAATTATTCTCCTTTCTTCTATCAATGTTGTTTTCCGACAAAGAGCCCAAACACGGTTGCTGGTCTTTTAAGCCTTATGGGAGGGGCCAATCATCTCTTGGCCCTACTCCCGAGTCGTCCTCTTTGCTTGAGCTGCTCTTGCCTTCTGGCAGCTCTTCTCCTGCGTGCATTAGGAACAGGCTCCTCCTGTTCCTCTGCCTCACTACTGTCAGCCTCTGGAGGCTCCGGAGTCCGCACATCACTCCCAGATGGCCCTGGCCCCATCTCTGCCTCTGACGCAGAGCCCTCATCTGGGCCTTCGCCAGTGTCCAGGAAAGCCCATGTTCTTCCACAGCCTCATCACTGTCCGACTCCGTTGCCAGCTCCGCAGGCTGCTGGCGGACCACAACAGGCTATGTCTTATCCATGTTGCCGCTTTCAAAAAAACAAAACAAAACAAGGAGCCTTTAATAAATCCAGGGCTAGTCTGGATATTAGCGGGTTGAGTGACTCATGCTTCTCATTCATATTTTGAGAACATCTATTGCTTCAGGAGATGCCAGGAGTGGATTAGAACATATGGCAATTAATGAACTCCTTGGTGGAGATAATTCCGTCTGAAGGTATTCTATCTTTGCTTCTGTTTTCTTTTCTTGAGACATCTCACGGAAGCCTTTAATCCTCTTGTTCTCCCATCTGACTGGTTCTCTCTGCAATTGTTGTCAGAGAAAAATGATAATCCTTGTAACCCTGTTATATACTCTTGTTATATACTCTTAAAAGCTGAAATCATAGAAGTACATGGGTGCAAACATGCTAGGCAATAATCCTGCTAGGTAATCATAAGGTTATCCTAACGGCAAGAAGCCGTCCGATTTACAGAGAGGAGCTGGAGTTTTTATGAAGAGAGTGTCAGGGGCTTAAAATGACTGTTTTCTCTCTCGCTGTTGAAATCCTTAACCAGATCTTGTAAACAACGCTTTTTGGAAGCACGGCATCCCTGCGAAAAAAGTGCCACCTGCCAGTTACAAGAGCTTCCTCCCACCAGCCTCTAGATTCCACGCCTTCTTATATACCGTATTTTTTGGAGTATAAGACGCACCTTTTTCCCTCAAAAAAGAGGGTGAAAATCTGGGCGCCTCTTATACTCTGAATGTAGCCCCACCCAGTTTTTCAAACGGAGGCTTCAGAGGCTGAAAGAAGCTTCAGAAAAGAAGCCCCCAAACAGAGCTTCAGAAAAAAAAGCCCCCAAATAGAGCTTCAGAAAAAAAAGCTTCCAAACAGAGCTTCAGAAAAAAAGGCTCCCAAACAGAGCTTCAGAGGCTTTTTTTCTGAAGTTCTGTTTTAGAGGCTTTCAGAGACAGTAAAGTTTTTTCTGAAACCGAGTTTCAGAAGTTTCAGAGGCAGAAAAAAAAAGCTTCCAAACAGAGCTTCAGAAAAAAAGGCTCCCAAACAGAGCTTCAGAGGCTTTTTTTCTGAAGTTCTGTTTTAGAGGCTTTCAGAGACAGTAAAGTTTTTTCTGAAACCGAGTTTCAGAAGTTTCAGAGGCAGAAAAAAAAAAGCAAAAAAAAAAAAAGCAAGGCACAGAGCTCACAACCAAGGAACCTGTTGCTAAAATTCACCTCTGGAAAAAAGCTGATTGGGGGTATTCCGGGAGGCTGATCCACCTGCCAATCAGCTTTTTTCTTATTTTCCTCCCCAAAAACTAAGATGCATCTTATACTCTGGTGCATCTTATACCGAAAAAATAAAGTATATTAGAATACAACAGTTATGAGACCTAATAATAGGAGGTTTTCAGAAAAAAACAGAAGACCCAAAGGTTGCTATCAGTTCCAGCTTTCCCAAGTGCAAGTTCCATCTAATTTCTAGACTCCTCTGCAAGGCACATTTTGTGTGTACGCTGTATGCAAGCAGAAATGTAGCAGTGGGGATGGGGAAGTCTGCTAGTCTTCCCTTCCTAAACTGCTTGCTGAGATTGGAACAGGATCGACTGCATTTTGGGTGGAGCTCAGAGGTGGCATTCAGCCGGTTCAGACCAGTTTGCCCGAACCGGTAGCAGAAATTATGCATTTGCGAACCAGTAAGGAAAGTAAGTGAATACTACCCCTGGTTGTGGATATGCATTTTTTTTAAGCATACCCCAAGAAGGGCCTGGCTCATCTGGAGATCTAGGCTGAACAAATGCCTAGTTCATATGTTGGACCAGAGACCTTTGGTTCTCTTCTTTCTTGGAAACAGGAAGCTGGGTTGGATGAGTCTCGGCTTTGTTCTTGCAAGGAACTCTTAGGTGGGTAGAGAACGGTTGCAAGAGATGGGGCAAAGCCGGTTTGCTTCTTTGAAACTGCTCTCAGCACGGTTGGAAATGTTTTGGGGGTTGTGGGTGTCCTCAATATCTTTCTCCATTGCCCAAACCCTAAATTTTGGCCCCAACATGATTTTCCTAGAATAAGCAAGTTTATGGAACTCAATTAAAGGGAGAGAAGAGGAATGGCAACACTGAAGCCTCCAAGATGGCCAAGTAATCATCATTTGGCAGTCCTTCCTTCCTTCCTCCCTCCCACCCTCTCTCCCTCCCTCTTCATTCCTTCTTTCCTCTTTCTTTATTTTTTTCTTCCTTCCTCCCTTCCTCCTTCCCTGTCTCCCTCTCCCTTCCTTCCTTCCTTCCTTTTTCTTTATTTCTTCCTTCCTTCCTCCCTCCCTCCCTCCCTTTCCTCCCTCTCTCCCTCTTCCTTCTTTCCTTCCTTCCTTTCTCCCTCCCTCCCTTTCTTCCTCCTGACTCCTTCCTTCCTTCCTTCCCTTCCTTCCTCCTTCCTCCTCCCTCCCACCCTCTCTCCTCCCTCTTCATTCCTTCTTTCCTCTTTCTTTATTTTTTTCTTCCTTCCTCCCTTCCTCCTTCCCTGTCTCCCTCTCCCTTCCTTCCTTCCTTCCTTTTTCTTTATTTCTTCCTCCCTCCCTCCCTCCCTCCCTTTCCTCCCTCCCTCTTCCTTCTTTCCTTCCTTCCTTTCTCCCTCCCTCCCTTTCTTCCCTCCCTGACTCCCTTCCCCTTCCCTTCCCTTCCCTTCCCTTCCTCTTCCCTTCCCCTCCTTTCCCTTCCCTTTCCTTTCCTCCATCGCTCCCTTCCTTTTTTCTCTTCCAAAATGAAAAACATGTCTGCACAGGCTCTGTAAGGGCCAATTTTGGTTCCTCATAAGAAGAACCATTGATGTGCGCCTCTGAGGCTGTTGGCATGCCTCCCTCCACCTGTTTTAACAACTTTCTGGAACAAACTGATAGATTAGAGGCTCATAGTCCCAAGAATGCAGAACTGAGAGGGAGCCAAACTCTTAATAGGCAATAAAACTATGACACTAACATTCACCCCCACATCAAGCACCAAATTAATTACACATATAGTGTGCAAAAGGAAGGAACTCTCCTAACCTACACATAGCAGCAGCTGCACAGAGGGTGTCCATGTTTTTGTGAGCAACTGGTGGGTGACCTTTGCTGGAATACAGCAAGATACAGTTGGTTTGTTTCTATTATATTCTTTCCAAACAGGATTATAGATCTCTAACTTGGCATTTTCTCTCTGGAATAACATCCCCCTAGAGGTTCTGACTACCCAGACCTTGCAAATCTTTAGATCATCTTAAAAAACTTGGATTTTCCCTCAAGCTCTGAGATAAATCAATGCTGCACCCATTTGATGCATAGTCTACCTTGTTAAGGTGTTCCTCCTGATAGCTCTTATTTCATGTTGCCTTGTTTGATTTTTAGGTAATTTATATAGTTGCCTATCTCTGGGTGGCAAACAACAAAGATATAAAAATGATAAACATAGTTTTAATTTTATGCCATCCAGAATCTATGGTGGGTTGGGCAGTGATAGATAGATAGATAGATAGATAGATAGATAGATAGATAGATAGATAGATAGATAGATAGATAGATAGATAGATAGATAGATAGATAGTGGATGGATGGAAGATGATAGATAGATAGATAGATAGATAGATAGATAGATAGATAGATAGATAGATAGATGATGGATGGATAGATGAGAGATAAGAGTGATAGATAGATAGATAGATAGATAGATAGATAGATAGATAGATAGATAGATAGATGATAGATAGAAAGATAGACAGACAGACAGACAGACAGACTGACTGTGACTGATTTTTGTATATAGTGACTGGATGCATGGATAGATGGAGAGGGGGGGGAGAGAGAGAGAGAGAAAGAGAGAAAGAGAGAGAGAACATTTATATACTTTTTAAGGGTCTAATTTCTTCCTTAGAAGAATAGCTAACCTATTTGTAGGTGTTTTCTTTATTGTTCAAAAAACCCTTCATATCTAAAAGTAAATCTATTGCAGAACTCCATTCTAATTGGAAATCATTTCTGGACTATAATTTAATACACAAATTTGTTCCAGACTCAAAACTTGGTATTTCTACATTTAGATTCTTTAACTCAATTTTATGGAAAATTAGATTTCTAGCACTGACCTAATTTATTGCAGCTTATAGTCCTACTTAGTGACGTCTCTTGGGTGAGCTGGGATTCTCAACGTCTTCAAAAAAGTGATAGGATTTATTCTGCAACTTCCTAACCAAGGAACATTGAAAAATTGCAATAATGACAAATTAGATCTCGCGTTCGCTTATCTGCATTCTGCTATCTCTGTCCTGCTCTTTTATTCGTTTCATGTATCTTTTTTTGCCCCCTTCTTATACATCTTTCTTTAAAGTGTTTAATTAAGAAGGAGAATTGTCCAGCGGCCTTTGAAGGCTACAAATATTTCCATATGACAAAGGAAATACATTTTTAATCCTTTGAGCCTACAAACAAGATCCTGCTCTATTTGAAAGGGAAAACCGACTGGACTGTTTTCTTTTTCACAATCTGAAAATGAGACTCGGTTGCTCTGCGAACATTTCTTGGGTCACTAAGGCACAGCTGCAAGAGCTAGTTCAAGCATTTTCAACCCTTCCAGAAATGATTACTGGCCCCTTTGATTTTCAAAATTGCGTCATGCTCCCATCAGATATTTTCTCTTTGTTATTGTTAATTGCAAAGTCGTGTCCGATCCATCGCGACCCCATGGACAACGTTCCTCCAGGCCTTCCTCTCCTCTACCATCCTCTGGAGTCCATTTAAGCTCAAACCGACTGCTTCAGTGACTCCATCCAGCCACCTCGTTCTCTGCCTTCCCGTTCTTCTTTGCCCTCAAACTTTCCCAGCATTAGGCTCTTCTCCAGGGAGTCCTTCCTTCTCATTAGGTGGCCAAAGTATTTGAGTTTTATCTTCAGGGTCTGGCCTTTGTTGTGATCTGCCAGCAGCCTGCAGAGCTGAAAATGGAGTCGGACAGCAATGAGGCTGAGGAAGAACATGGGCCAGTCCTGGAGGCTGCAGAAGACCCGGATGAGGGCTCTGCGTCGGAGGCTGAGGTCGGGCCAGGGCCATAGGGGAGTGAGGTACAGACACCAGAGCCTTCAGAGACTGATAGTAGTGAGGTAGAGGAACAGGAGGAGCCTGTTCCTAATGCACGGATGAGAAGAGCTGCCAGAAGGCAAGAGCAGCTCAAGCAAAGAAGATGACTCAGAAGTAGGGCCAATGATTGGCCCCTCCCATAAGACTTAAAAGACCAGCAACGGCGTTTGGGCTCTTTGTCAGAAAACAATGTTGATAGATTTGCTCTTTGTCTTGCTGCATTTATTTCTTGTCGGCGTCTTCTGCTTTTGAACTTTTACCAAGAAAAGCCTTTGGCAGTTCGCCTAATTAGACCAAGGTTGATGATAAGACTGAAGAGTCGTGTTATGAAGAATTCGCTTTGATTTAGTTAGAACTAGGCTGAGAATGGGTTAATCCTCAGCTGGTCTAATAAAGTCTGTTTGTTTTTGAACTGATTGCGTCTACTACTAGCTACTTGGGCCTGGGTCACAACATAGCCACAAATAAATCAGAAGGGGCAATTGATAAAAATGTTCTCGGGGACCTGAAAAAAACCCAGAGATTCCAGTGGTCGTTGAATTGATCCTGCAAAAGGTTGTAGGGTTCAAGAGCAGCTCAAGCAAAGAGGACGACTCGGGAGTAGGGCCAAGAGATGATTGGCCCCTCCCATAAGGCTTAAAACAGACCAGCAATGGCGTTTGGGCTTTGCTGGAAAACAACATTGGTAGCTTCGTTTTCTTGCATTTATTTTTGTATCAGTGACTTCTGAACGTTTGCCAAGAAAGGCCTTTGGCAGTTTACCTAATTGGACCAAGGTTTGCAATAGGACTGAGGAATTTGTGTTGGGAGGAATTTGCTTTAATTTAGTTGAACTACGCTGGGAATGAAGTAATTCTTAGCTGTTCAAATAAAGTTTGTTTGTTTTTTCACTGACCGAGTTTCCTACTACCTCCTTGGACCTGGGTCACAACAGCCTTCTAAAGAGCAGTAAGGGTTGATCTCTTCTAGGACTGACCGGTTGGATCACCTTGCACTCCAAGGGACTCGCAGGAGTCTTCTCCAGCACCAGAGTTCAAAGGCCTCAATTCTTTGGCGCTCAGCCTTTCTTATGGTCCAACTTTCACAGCCATACATTGCAACTGAGAAAACCATAACCGTGACTATTTGCACTTTTGTTGGCAGGGTGATGTCTCTGCTTTCTGCTTTTCCCTAAGTTTTCTTTGTCCTCCAAATTGAGGACAAAAGCAATTGAGGTTTTCAGGGCACCCAGTTCCAAGCCAAACCCAGAATGCTATCCTTGAGTTGATTACTCAGCTCCTTCCCGACAAAAGAAAAATTTAATTTATCCCAGAGGAAAAATTCACATACAAAGCGTAAATTTACAAGCCAGCGTCCCTCCGAGATCCTGTCCTATTTCATTCCTCCTCTTGGAATGCTTCCCAAATATTGGTTTAGGGGCGGGGAGAAATGAATGATTAATACCTAAGTGCTCTTGCTCTTTTTTAAGAGTTGGGTTTTTTAAAGAGGGGGAATGGGGAGTGAAATGCTTTGCAGGAGAAACACCGTATGCATATTTCATGAAATAATTTCGCTGTCTGGTTAATTGTGAGCTTTCCTTCCTAGTCTCCGAGATGCTAACTGTTCCTCATTAAGTAATTTCAGCTGACGAACAGGGAGGTGACTATAGAAGTGCTCTTTTTTTTCCTTTTTTAAAAAAAAAGTAATTCCAACCTTCCTTGGCTTTGGCGGCTGAAGCTCAGAGATGTTCAGGGCTACAAGATTATAAAAAGCCCCATTGCTTTCAGGGATGACCCCTAGTTGTTGTTAGTTGCGAAGTCATGTCCGACCCATCGCGACCACATGGACAACATTCCTCTAGGTCTTCCTGTCCTCTACCATCCTCTGGAGTCCATTTAAGCTCATGTTGACTACTTCAGTGACTCCATCCAGCCACCTCGTTCTCTGCCGTTCCTTACTTCTTTTGCCCTCAATCATTCCCAGCATTAGGCTGTTCTCCAGTGAGTCCTTCCTTCTCATTAGGTGGCCAAAGTATTTGAGTTTCATCTTCAGGATCTGGCCTTCTAAAGAGCAGTCAGGGTTGATCTCCTCTAGGACTGACTGGTTTGTTCGCCTTGCAGTCCAAGGGACTCGCAGGAGTCTTCTCCAGCACCAGAGTTCAAAGGCCTCAATTCTTTGGTGCTCAGCCTTCCTTATGGTCCAACTTTCACAGCCATACATTGCAACTGGGAAAACCAGAGCCTTGACTATACGCACTTTTGTTGGCAGGGTGATGTCTCTGCTTTTTAGTACGCTGTCTAGATTTGCCTTAGCTTTCCTCCCCAGGAGCAAGCGTCTTTTAATTTCTTGGCTTGCAGTTCCCATCTGCGGTGATCTTGGAGCCCAGGAAAATAAAATCTGTCATTACCTCCATTTCTTCCCCATCTATTTGCCAGGAATTGAGAGGGCCAGATGCCATGATCTTAGTTTTCTTAATTTGCGTTTCAGGCCAACTTTTGCACTCTCCTTAGGATGACCCTAACAGGAAAGAAATTTCTAAAAACCAAGCCATCATTGACATGTTTTCACTCACCCATATGCATTAACTCTTCCCCAAGACAGGTTTTTGCTAACTTCAATGATTTTGCGTTTCCACAGTTCCTCCTACTTTGAAAGCCTAAAGGAGCAGCTTCAAGTAAGAAAATTACAGATTTTTCTGGTGTTTATCTTGGGTACAGTCAGGATAAAGCTAAATTTGCTCTAAGTTTAATGCCCAGGTAAATTTAATTAAATCTTATTCTCTTCAAATGTATAGGTTCTATCGTATCTCAAGACCTAAAATGGACATCAAAAAGGTCATCAAAAAAGGACAAAGAATGTTCTTTCTGCGCCAACTCAGAAAGCTCAAACTGCCCAAGGAGCTGCTGATCCAGTTCTACAGAGGAATTATTGAGTCTGTCATCTGCACCTCTATAACTGTCTGGTTTGGTTCTGCAACCCAACAAGACAGACACAGACTTCAGAGGATCATTAGAACTGCAGAAAAAACAACGGCTACCAACCTGCCTTCCATTGAGGACCTGGATACTGCACGAGTCAAAAAGAGGGCTGTGAAAATATTTACAGACCCCTCACATCCTGGACATAAACTGTTTCAACTCCTACCCTCAAAACGACGCTACAGAGCACTGCACACCAGAACAACTAGACACAAGGACAGTTTCTTCCCGAACACCATCACTCTGCTAAACAAATAATTCCCTCAACACTGTCAAACTATTTACTAAGTCTGCACTACTATTAATCTTCTCATCATTCCTATCACCCATCTCCTCCCACTTATGACTGTATGATTGTAATTGGTTGCTGTATCCTTATGATTTATATTGATATTGTTTCCTAAAATGATTTGATTGCTTATTTGTACCCTATGACTATCATTAAGTGTTGTATCTTATAATTCCTAACAAATGTATCTTTTCTTTTTATGTACACTGAGAGCATATGCACCAGACAAATTCCGTGTGTGTCCAATCACACTTGGCCAATAAAGAATTGTATTGCATTGCATTGTATCGCATCGCATCGCATCGCATCGCATCGCATTGCTTTGCATTGCATTGTATTCAAGGCAATGGATAGGATTACTCCCTAACGGTTTTGTAATCCTATCCCCTTAAATAATATTTTTGTTTTAGAATGTGATAAGGTTTGGGTACAGTTGCCCAAGGATTTCGGGGCTCAAGTTGCGTTACCCCTCTTTTAACCATCAGAGGTGAAAATACAGGCATCCAGCAACCAGCCTACAAGACTCAGCTAACCGCTTCAATTAAAACTTGGTTGGTAAATCGAAGTCTTGAGGGGCCCATTTAAAACAGACAGCCAGAGCTGCGAATTCCTATCACAGTTTTACCCACAGTCTCTCAGGAATTTCTTACGGTGTGAGTTTTCATAGATAACAGGGGGTTTAAATGCAATGTGCTGTAGATTTCCATGGTAGCGACGTGATGCAATCTGCTAAAACAGATCAAGGCATGAAATACATCAACCGACTCGAACGGAGGTAAAGAGTAAGACTGTCAGTTTGCAAAGTAGAGATAAACTAATACGTCAACTCTGATTTGGCTTCGATTCTCCTTTCCCAGCTCTTCAGTTGGGTTGATCTCCTTTCTGCGTTATGTTCAGAGCAATTCCTAAAACGTCCCCATGAAAAATGTGTGCATTCTCTTTATGCACCTTCGTCCCACCCTTCTCATTTTTGCGTAACAGCTTCTCTAATGCATCCATTTGGCTCAGAATTCATCCTACATAATAGAGTTGACATTTCGTTTTCAGTGTTACAATTTTTTTTTTGTTCGTTTCCCCAATGTGCCCATTGAGATGCGCATTCCTTGTTTGCTAAATTCAAAAACAGGCACATTTTCAAAGGACAAAGGTGTCACGTTTGCGCATTGGTTCCAATTTACAAAATTAAGCATACTTTCATGCATTCATTAAAATGCAACACTGAATCACTCCCATCTCTGAATGCAACCTGTTCATTTTTGTCATTATTTTTTTTTTAAAAAAAGCTCATAACTACCAGAAGGGCAGCATGGTGGCTCAGTGGTTAAGACACTGGGCTTGTCAGCTGGAAAGCTCAGGTTCGAGACCCCAGCACCGCATGACGGGATAAACTCCTGTCCTCGCCCCAACTCCTGCCAACCTAGCAGTTCAAAAGCATGCAAATGCGAGTAGATAAATAGGTACCATTTCGGTGCGAAGGTAACAGTGCTCCATGATATCATGCTGGCCACATGACTGTGGAAATGTCTTCGGACAGTGCTGGTTCAATGGTCTTCAAACAGAGGGGAAACACACCCTTATAGTCAGCCATGACTAGCCAAGTAAAATCTTCAGGGACTCCTTCACCTTAAAAAAACCCAAAAAAAACTAACTACCAGGATTCTGGCAAGATGTACAAACACAATGGCATTTTCTTTCATTCATTCATATTAGTCTTCTCATCGTTCCTATCACCTATCTCCTCCCACTTATGACTACATGACTGTAACTTTGTTGCTTGTATCCTTACGATTTATATTGATAGTGATTGTTTCCTGATTGCTTATTTGTACCCTATAACCAGTGGTGGGATTCAGCCAGTTCGCACCACTTCGGGAGAACCGGTTGTTAACTTTCTGAGCAATTTGGCAAACTGGTTGTTGGAAGAAATCATTAGGGCAGAGAACCGGTTGTTAAATTACTTGAATCTCACCACTGCCTATGACCATCATTAAGTGTTGTAACTTATGATTCTTGACAAAGGTATCTTTTCTTTTTATGTATACTGAGAGCATATGCACCACAGACAAATTCCTTGTGTGTCCAATCACACTTGGCCAATAAAGAATTCTATTCTATTCTATTCTATTCTATCCTAGTCTAGTCTAGTCTAGTCTTCATTCCACTATTCTCTTCTCTTCTCTTCTACTTTATTCTTCATTCCAATATTCTATTCTATTCTATTCTATTCTATTCTATTCTATTCTATTCTATTCTATTCTATTCTATTCTATTCTACTTTACTCTACTCTACTCTACTCTACTCTATTCTTCATTCTAATATTCTATTCTATTCTATTTTCTATTCTATTCTATTCATTTTATAATTTAACTATGCATTTGATTTAAACATATTAAATGGCCTACATTTAGAATATTGCCATTTTTCAATGGCCTATGATACTTTTCACATTCCAGCCTAAGAAATACATTCCCATTATTGACAAGGATCAGAATAACGATTAAGAGAAAAAAACAGAGAGAGGGGGAGGGAGAAAGAGAGATAGATAATATCCTTCCATATCTGAAATAATGTCCTTTTATATCATCCTGGGCTTAAAAACATTTAAGCCTCCATAGTCCAAGCAAGCATATATACCACATCCTCAGGATCTTATCCTTGAATTATTGTATAACGGTAAAGCCTCCATTATCCAGGATATGGTTTGTCTGCTGTTCAGAGCAAAAGATTAAAAAATAGAAAGCTTGAAATGACCATTGGTCTGCAGAATGAATCTATGAATTATAATTGACACGGTCTCGTTTTATTTTCCTCTTTCTCCTTTCATTCTTTTCCTGAAATAAAGTTAAATTTATGGCCGGCGAAAGACGTTTTTTTTCCAACTTATATTTTTATTTTGTGATCAGTGTGAACTGGGTCACGCTGTATAAAATGTGTTGGAGCTTATGTTTGTGGGGGGAAAAACTACTTCCAAAAGAGGAATTCTCCATCCAGCAGTAGATTTCACTGCTGCGGTTAGAAGATTATTCTCCCACTATTTGAAAATAGAGAATGAGGTTTCCTTGCTTCGCCACTTAATTTTAAACTCCTACATAAACCTACCACAGTTAATAATAATACACATGAGCCTACTCTTCTGCCCCAAATAATGTATTGGTGTAAATCAGTTACGATATCTCAGCGGTCTGGAGGAAAAACAAATGTTTATCCTGTTTTGTGTTACTGGCTTCTTCTTTCCCTTCTGTTTTTTTTTTCCGTTTCCTTGGGTGTTCACCTTGAGGTTAATCTGTGAATCTGATGCATTGCAGACAAGAGTTTGACAGATTGTATATAAGCAGCGGGGAAAACTGGTCCTGACATTTCCCAAAGGGCACACTGGACAGGAAAGAGTAGGTAGAGGGCAAGAAGCAATGGGCGGAAGCTAATCAAGGAGAGATCCAACCTAGAACTACGGAGAAATTTCCTGACAATGGGAACAATTAACCAGTGGAACAACTGGCCTCCAGAAGTTGTGAATGCTCCAGCACTGCAGGGTTTTCAGAAAAGCTTGGACAACCATTTGTCTGAAGTGATATAATGTTTGCTGCTTGAGCAGGGGATTAGACTGGAAGACCTCCAAGGTCCCTTCCAGCCCTCTTCCTCCTCCTCCTCCTCTTCCTCCTCCTCCTCCTCCTCCTCTTCCTCTTCTTTTTCCTCCTCCTCATCTTCTACTCTTCTTTGTCTTCCTCATCCTCTTCCTCCTCCTCCTCCTCTTCTTCTCCTCCTCCTCCTTCTCCTCCTCTTCCTCCTCCTCCTCCTCTTCCTCTTCCTCCTCCTCCTCTTCTTCTTCCTCCTCCTCCTCCTCCTCTTCCTCCTCCTCCTTCTCCTCCTCTTCCTCCTCCTCCTCCTCTTCCTCCTCCTCCTCCTCTTCTTCTCCTCCTCCTCCTCTTCTACTCTTCTTTGTCTTCCTCCTCCTCCTCCTCTTCTTCTCCTCCTCCTCTTCTTCTCCTCCTCCTCCTCTTCCACCCCCTCCTCCTCCTCCTCCTCCTCCTCCTCCTCCTCCTCCTCTTTAATGTATTTCACAAAACAGTGGGAAGTACTGGCTGATGATTTTATTCTTTGACCATTGAACAGATGGATACAGAGACTGGAGAATTCTCTTCCTGAGCAGTTTTTAAGCAATGATGGTCGGCTGTTAACCGAAGCTGCTCTTAGGGTCAAATTCCTGAAGTTACATGTGCAGGACTTCTAAAATCCTTTCTAATTCTCGGATCCTATGAGTCCCCCTGGCTACCTTCAGTACTGCTTTAGCTTGATCCATTCATTGGCATCCAGCTAAGTGTTAAAAGCGCGGGGCAAATGTTTTCCAAAAGTTAAGCCGGATCTACGACAACTTCTTAGGGTTCTAAATACATTTCTTGGCAGAAGATGAATAGGATTGAAGCTCAGGGGGCTTGAATAACTTCTTTGTGTGCCATTCTGCTATGCAGGGGCAAACCAAGGTTGAAAGGGCAACAAACCTGCAAATTTAATGCCATTTTCAAACTATTATGCTCCAGGGGTGAGCTGCTGGGGGTTCGGGAGAACCTCTAGCTAAGATTCTGGGCAGTTTTTTTTTTTGCATTTATATCCCGCTCTTCTCCGAAGACTCAGGGTGGCTTACACTATGTCAAGCAATAGTCTTCATTCATTTGTATATTTATATACAAAGACAACTTATTGTCCCCAACAATCTGGGTCCTCATTTTACCTACCTTATAAAAAGGTTGGAAGGCTGAGTCAACCTTGGGCCTGGTGGGACTTGAACCTGCAGTAATTGCAAGCAGCTGCTGTTAATAACAGACTGCATTAGTCTGTTGAGCCACCAGTGGCCCAGTTCGGAAAACCCCCAAATCCCATTCCTGGCTGGCCCTGCCCACCCTGCCCTGCCCCTCCCAGGAGTCTCCACGCAGCCCACTTACCACGCAGGTAAGTGCAGGGTGTGCTGGGAGGTGCGGGGAGGGTGAAAAACGGGCCTACCGGAAGTTCCGGATGGCCGGAAATGGGCCCGTTTCCAGACTCCAAAGGCTCTCCGGAGCCTGGGGAGGCCGTTTTTGCCCTCCCAGAGGCTCAAGGAAAGTCTCCGGAGCCCGGGGAGGGCAAACACACACACACACACACCGTGGTGCAGGAGACCTACTAGGCCACGTCCACCCTGGCCACGCCCACCCAGCAACCGGGCAAAGAACCCCTTGCTAACATTTTTGAAGCCCACCCTTGCTATGCTCCCTCCATCATTGTAATCAGCACATGCCTTGGAGGCTTCCAGATCTTGAAAGCGTCTCATTTTGCAGTTTATCCTACTCTGTTGTGCCCTCCATATTATGGGATGCTTTGCCTCCAGAGGTGTGTGTGTAATTCTCTGGAGGCTGATGAAGGCTGATGTACCTGAGCAGACATTTAGATGTTGGTGAGCGAATAATTCACTGGGAACCTTTCTGTTCTTGGAGAGCTGTTGTTTTACATTTATGTGTAAACTCTCAATGGTCAATTTGCAGGAGGGAGGGAGGGAGGGAAAGAAAGAAAGAAGGGAGGGAGGGAAAAAAGAATGGAGGAAAGGATGGAAGAAGAGAGGGAGGGAGGAAAGGTAGAGGGAGGGAGGAAAGAATGGATAAAAGGAGGGAGGAAGAGATGGAGGGACGAAAGGTAGAGGAAGGGAGGGAGGGAGGGAGGAAAGAAAGGGAGTGGGTGAGTTAGTGAAGGAAGGAGGGAGGGAGGAAAGAATGGAGGAAAGGAGGGAGGAAGAGATGGAGGGAGGAAAGGAAGAGGGAGGGAGGGAGAAGAAAGGAAAGGGAAAGGGAGTGGGTGAGTGAGTGAAGAAAGGAAGGAGGGAGGGAGGGAGGGAAAGAAAGAAGGGAGGAAGGGAGGAAGGGAGGGAGGGGAGGAGGAAAGGAGGGAGGGAGGAAAGGAAGGAAGGAAGGAAGGAAGGAAGGAAGGAAGGAAGGGCATTCTTATTCCATCACTTATGAACCTACGTCATTGCTACTGTTTTTGAAGATCTCAAAACAAGCAAATCCTTCTGTCAAACACATTTTCATTTGTATCAATGTGAAATATATTGGCAGTGCAGACCCTTGATCCAAAGTGCCATTGTGCCACTCAAGTTTGTTTTGACAAACCCAAGCGGTGCCAGAGATACTGCACTGGGTTAAGATCTAAGCTTAACCCTAATTTATCCTCACTGCAATAATGAAGATAAAATTGTTTTCAGACTGTCCCAACTGATTAATGGAAGGCGAGTCAACGAACAATGTATTTCCCCACTGGCGGGTAGAATAATAATCGTGTACTGACAAAGTTTTTAAAACATTCTGATTATATTATAAAGATTTCTCGGCTGCACTCCAGAAAGAGGGGGGGGGGGAAATCCCACCCAACATGTCTGACAACCCGCTAGAAAAACAGCTAATTTAGTGCCATAAAAACTGCATTAAAAGTGCATTAAAATTCCATAAAAATTAATAAGAGCAGCAAAATATGACAAAGTAATAAACACGGAAGGAGCAAAAATTAACGCGTGATAACAAAGGACTGTCCAAAACCAAAGGCAACAACATCTTCGGGACACCTCCAAGAAGAAACGGCCACATAGAGGGAAGTGGTCTTCTTCAGTGCGCAGGGAGGCTGAGCACATTCAATCACCTGCAATCTGTCATGTATGTTACAATCCAGGTTCCCCCGGCCCCTTTCTTGACTGACAGGTCTCTGTTTGAAGGCATTTTTTTCATCCAGTTTAGTCTACTTTAAATTTCAAGAAGAGTCATTTTAAAAAAAATGAAGCAGGCATTTCTGTCCTTTTGCAATGCTAATTTGCATTGTTTCTACTCCTTGAATTAGATAAGTAATTCAGAAAGTAATTCAGAAACATATCTATATCTATCTATATCTATCTATATCTTCTCTCTCTTTCTCTCTCTCTCTCCTATCTATATCTATCTATCTATCTATCTATCTATCTATCTATCTATCTATCTAATCTATCTATCCATCCATCTCTCTCTGTGTGTGTGTGTGTGTGTGTGTGTGTGTGTGTGTGTATGCTGAGGTTTTCATGGGTGTTTATATGTAGATCTTTGGTTATTCGGGTTTTCTCCCACGTAAAATTGGAAGTGTCTTGGTGACGTTTTGACAAAGTCTCATTCGTCATCTTCAGGCTTCAGCTTCGTGCTTCTAGGAGCAATTTTTTTTTTTATGGTTTACATTTATACCCCGCCCTTCTCCGAAGACTCAGGGCGGCTTACAATGTATAAGGCAATAGTCTCATTCTATTTGTATATTTATATACAAAGTCAACTTATTGCCCCCCCCAACAATCTGGGTCCTCATTTTACCTACCTTATAAAGGATGGAAGGCTGAGTCAACCTTGGGCCGGACTCGAACCTGCAGTAATTGCAGGCTTTGTGTTCTAATAACAGGCTTCTCTATTGCCTGAGCTATCCTGGCCCTTGCACGAAGCACGAAGCTGAAGCCTGAAGATGACGAATGAGACTTCGTCAAAACGTCGCCAAGACACTTCCAGTTTTACGTGGGAGAAAACCCGAATAACCAAAGACACACACACACACACACACACACATATATATATATATATGTTTTCGTAGGTCTTGGCATATTTGGGTCTTTTCCCGTGGAAGGCTGAGAGTATCTTGGCGACGTTTCGACGAGGTCTCACTCATCATCTTCATACTGGTACTTTTGTCTTATCTAGACTAGAGTATCCCAACCTTGGCGATTTTAAGACATGTGGACTTCAATTCTGGGAGTTGAAGTCCACACATCTTAAAGTCGTCGAGATTGGGAAACATTTGTCTAGCCTGTCTTTCCAGGCCCAATCTTCCCTATAGCAGCCTCCATGGCTTCCTACATGTCCATTTGAACCCAAAGGAATCATTTGAAGGCCACCACTTCAGGAGAGTTGAACATTGTTCCGCAAACTAGGGGATACAAAACCTTTGCCAGACCAATTCTTGAATACAGCTCATCTGCCTGGAATCCACACCGTATATCGGACATTAATACAGTTGAGTGGGTCCAGAGGTATTTCACGAGACGAGTACTCCATTCCTCTGCTCACAACAGAATCTCTTAAGCCACCAGACTTGAAATTTTGGGCTTGGACAACCTGGAACTACGCCACCTATGGTCTGACCTAAGCATAGTATACAAAATTGTCTGCTACAACATCCTACCTGTCAACATCCTACTTCAGCTTCAACCTCAACAATACACGGGCAAACAATAGATACAAACTCAAAGTAAACCGCTCCAGACTAGATTGCAGAAAATGTGACTTCAGCAACAGAGTGGTCAACGCCTGGCTGACTCCGTTGTTACATCCTCTAAGCCACACAGCTTCAACCTTAAACTGTCTACCGTGGACCTCACCCCATTCCTAAGAGGTCCGTAAAGGGGGTGTGCTTAAGCGCACCAGCGTGCCTATTGTCCTTGTCCTACTGTTCCCATTTATATGTATTCATTTCCCTCATTCATCTCCATGTTCATATTCATACCTGCTATCTTGTACATGTTCGACAAACTAAAATAAATAAATAAATAAATAAATAAATAAATAAATACTAATGGAGATTTTATCCTTCTTCTGAAGAAATACGGAACACTCATCCATCCAGTTTCTCCGCCCACAAACCTAGTGAAGAACGAAGATCGAAAGATTATAAATCCCTATGTTTTCATTACAAAATTCATTCATTGACTTGTTATTGATGATAGTCAGTTATACGCACAGGCACAATGATAACCTCTGATATACACATCTATTGGAAGAGTTTTAAGGAGTTGGCTTTTATCCCCTGATGTGTTTCGTACTCAGAAAATCTAATTTTCTCCTGTAGTTAATAACTGATACTTTCTTCTGGTAGTCCTTTATCGACTGCGGCTTGAATTCTTCATTCAATATTTATGCTTCTTTTTCAAAACTTTGTATACGTGTGTGAAAGAGGGAGAGAAATAGAGAGAGAGGGAGGGAAAGGAAGAGAGGGAGGGGAGAGAGAGGGAGACAGAGAGGGGGAGAGAGAGGGAGGGAGAGAGAAGATCTATGTTATTGAGTGTCTTCACAGGAGACACAGGAAGAGAGGGGAGAGAGGGGGAAAGAAAGAAAGAGAGGGAGAGGATAGACAGAGAGGGGAGGAGAGGAGAAGAGAGAGAGGAGAGGGAGAGAAGAGAGAGGAGGAGAGGGAGACAGAGAGGGGGAGAGAGAGGGAGGGAGAGAGAAGATCTATGTTATTGAGTGTCTTCACAGGAGACACAGGAAGAGAGGGGAGAGAGGGGGAAAGAAAGAAAGAGAGGGAGAGGGATAGACAGAGAGAGGGGGGAGGGAGAGGGAGAAAGAGAGAGAGGGAGAGGGAGAGAAAGAGAGAGGGAGGGGAGGGAGAGGGAGACAGAGAGGGGGAGAGAGAGGGAGGGAGAGAAAAGATCTATGTTATTGAGTGTCTTCTCAGGAGACACAGGAAGATAGGGAGAGGGGAAAGAAAGAAGGAGAGGATAGACAGAGAAAGGGGAGGAGAGGGAGAAGAGAGAGAGGAGAGAGAAAGAGGAGGGAGGAGAGGAGACAGAGAGGGAGAGAGAGGAGGAGAGAAAGATCTATGTTATTGAGTGTCTTCTCAGGAGACACAGGAAGATAGGGAGAGAGGGGAAAGAAAGAAGAGAGGAGAGGATAGACAGAGAGAGGGAGGAGAGAGAGAGGAGGGAGGAGAGAGAGAGAGAGAGGAAGGAGACAGGGAGAGAGAGGGAAGAGAGAGAGAGGAGGAGAAGTCCTATGCTTTAATGTTCTTGGGTGTCTTCATGTCTTCACAGGAGACATAGGAAGAGAGAAGAGAGGAGAGGGAGAGAGAGAGAGAGAGGGGAAAGAGAGAGAGGGAGAAAGAGAGAGAGAGAGAGGGAGAGGGAGAGAAAGAGAGAGGGGGGGAGAGGGAGAGGGGGAGAGAAACAGAGAGGAGGAGAGAGAGACAGTGAGGGGGAGAGGAGGGAGAAAGAGAAAGAGACAGAGAGGGGGGAGACAAGGGAGAAAGAGAGAGAAAGAGTTGGAAGGGACCTTGGAGGTCTTCTAGACCAACCCCTTGCTCAAGCATGAAACCCTACACCACTTCAGACAAATGGTTTTCCAACTTCTCCTTAAAAACCTCCAGTGTTGGAGTATTCACAACTTCTGGAGGCAAGTTGTTCCACTGATTAATTGTTCTAATTGTCAGGAAATTTCTCCTTAGTTCTAAGTTGCTTCTCTCCTTGATTAGTTTCCACCCGTTGCTTCTTGTCCTGCCTTCAGGTGCTTTGGAGAATAGCTTGACTCCCTCTTCTTTGTGGCAGCCCCTGAGATATTGGAAGACTGCTATTTTCATGAGAATGCAGATGGTGTAAATTGTGGGGACAAACTTTTCTTTCCATATATGCTCCAGTTTTGTTTTGTTTTTTTTGTGTTCTAAAAAAACAGACTGTCTATTACAATCAAGAGATTGACTTTAGAAATGGCGGTAAGGAGCTTGCCACAGATTTATTTTATATCAAAATGTGTGTGCTTTCCTCCAAATGGGTTCCAATAAGACACGGATAAATTTGCTGCAGCCTTTTGTCTTCTGCTGGAAAGCGTTCATAAAAAAAGCCAGCATGCCTTTAGGAAGGTTATGTAAAATTCAGCATATATTTCAGAAAGCTGCTTTTAAAAAAGGAGGAAAAAAAAGAAAGAAAGAAAAAAGACAAGAAAAGCATATTAAGAAGGAATTGTGTTTAAACACAGCAAGAATTAGGAAAGTCATTAGAGAAAAGCCTATATTGAAAGTAGCTGCAGAGCCAAAATATGCACGGTATTGGGACTGTCACATAAATTGTAAAGAAAAGTATGTAAATTGGGGAATAAATGCATAGAAAATGCACACAAAAGCAGCTGCAGATTTACATAGTTGTTAGGAGAATAAACAATTGGTAGCAGAAACCTGGAAGCAAAAAAAATAAATAAAAATAAAATAAAAATGAAGAGCACCCTAAATGAAACATTTGCATGGTAGAAAAACAAAGCTAATGACAAGGGAGCCATCCTGTTTCTGACAATTAGAAGCAAATGCAGAAATCCATAATCTGGTGCAATCTCACAATTTCTCCAAAGATTACCCCTGAATCGTAATTTTAAATCTGCAGCAAGGTGCAGTGATTATCTTTTTTTTTTTGTTGTTGTCCTGGCGCTACCGATTTTATTTTTTTTATTTTTTCACATTTCGTCACCTTGGGGAAAATAAGTCCCAGGGTTCCATTCCAAGCACAGATGCAACCTCTGCACCAAAATATCATACCTCCTCACTTCTAACATCAAGCATCTGGAGGATGTAAGAAACAGCCCGAAAATAAACCACATGTGAAATCTCGTGAACGCTCTCAAAATACAGACGGATCGTAATTCCCTAGCTCGATGTTCTTAAGAGAACTTCAACCTTCAAAATCCTCAGGGGAAAAAAACAACAGCACCCTATACAGCGCCAAAGCAATGCAGAAAATTCTTTGATGGCATCGACTGGTCCTCCACGCGTTTGCAGCGTATTGGGTATTCTGAGCTAGGAGGTTGTACGTTATGAAGTCCACGTATGTAGAGAGCCTCCGGGTGAGAGAAAGCTTTGGTAGGCTTTGACGTGTTTGATAGAAAAAGCCTGCATGTTGGGAAGCTAGCCATAAAAGGAATGTACCAATAGAAGAGATTATTGGTAGGTCGGGGTTGAACTTTGGAGCTCTCCGATCTTGGGTTGTTGGCTTGCAGGCATCTCATTATCCAACTGGATAACATCACAGGGCTAGAAAGGAATGGGAATTGTGGAATGGAGGAGGAGGTGGAGGAGGATGTTGGGGTCTGCTAGCAGCCTGCTGAGCTGGCAGTGGAGTTGGACTGTGAGGAGGCTGGGGAGGACAATGGGCCAGTCCTGAAGTCAGGAGAAGGCCAACGTCGGAGGCAGAGATGGGGCCAGGGCCATCTGGGAGTGATGCACGGTCTCCGGAGCCTCCAGAGGCGGATAGCAGAGAGGCAGAGGAACAGGAGGAGCCTGTTCCTAGTACACGCATGAGAAGAGCTGCCAGAAGGCAAGAGCAGCTGAAGCAAAGAGGGTGACTACGGGAGTAGGACCAAGAGATGGTTGGCCACTCCCATAAGGCTTAAAAGAGCAGCAAGGGCTCTTGGGTTCTTTGTAGGAAAGCAATTGTTTCTTGTCTCCTGTTTCTGAACTTTGTGGGGTTCTTGCCAAGAAAAGCCTCTGGCAGGGTGCCAGAGAAGACAAAGGTTTGTGATAAAGCCAAAGGACTTTTTTCTGAAGGACTTTGTTTTGGAATTAATTTGGACTAAGCTGAGAAGGAAGTAATTCTCAGCTGTTCTAATAAAACATGTTTGTTTAGGACTGATTGTGTCTGGTAATAACTACTTGGGCCTCAGTCACAACAATGGAGGAGGAGGAGGAGGAGGACTGTGGGGTCCTTGGTGTTCTCTGAGCTTAGTTGTTTTCTTGCAGGCATTTCATTACCCAACTAGGTAACATCATCAATGCTAGGATAGATGCACTGGGTAGAGAAACACCTGTAAGAAAACAACCAAACTCGGAGCACACCAAGAACCTCATGGATAGGAATGTGTAGCTTTGCAGAGCAGGGAATTGCCAACGGGACCACATCTGGAACAAATTTGCTATGACACCAATCCATTCTTCTACATTCCCGGACACCCCCAGCCTGGGAAAACCCTGCTTCTCATCCTACTTCTGTAACTCTCCTGCTTTTGGCTCATCAAATCCCGCGAGCCTGAAACTTTTCTAAGACCAAACACTTTTATCTCTTGCTCGGCAGACTCTTCTTTGAGTTCGCTTTTGAAACCCAGCACGTAACCAGGAGTGTGGCAGAGGCGGGAGGGGGGGAGGAGGGAAGACTCCGTCTCGCCAAGACTTTGCAATCTTCTCAAAACAGAGGGAAGTGGGTGCATCGGCTTTCTTCTTTTTCTTTTTCTTTTCTTTTTTTTTTCCCCTTTCAAAATCCAGAGCAAATTTTTTTTATTTTCCATAATAATTCCCACAATTTGACCAGTGTACAATACAATCACTTATACAACAATCGATCCTATACTCAAATTATACTCCATCAGGGCTGCTCGACCGCCACTCCCTCCCTTAATCTTTTCTACCCTTCTCATCCTTCTTCGACTTTCCCCACCATCCTTCTCCTCGCTTTCCTACTTCCCCACCTCTTTCCCACTTCTCACTACCATCCTTTCTAACCCTCTATCTTCTCCTCCTTCTTCTCCTCCTATCCTTTCTTCTCCCTCCCTTCTTTCCTCCCTCCCTCCCTCCCTCCCTCCCTACTTTCTTCCTTCTTTACTCCTCTTTCCTTACCCTTTCCCTTCGGGAGTGGTTACCGAGCAGTCCCGACTTTACACCATTCCAACTTGTTTAATTCTACCATTATTCCTGTACAATGGCAATCAATCAATTTATAATCTTCCCCTTCCCCCCCCCCATTACCCCCCCCCCGAGACTTCCCAGAACAGAATACAGGGTATTGTAACTAACAAACATAATCTAAAATATAACATAAAACATATTCCATTTCACACCATCACACTATCAATTCCCTTCTTTCTTAAACTCTAATACATAGCAATTCCTAACTTCACTCAAAAACTAATTGATATTTTTTAATCTGATACTTATTTTGAATATAATCAATCCACTTTCTCCATTCCAAAATATATTTTTCTTGTGTACAGTCTTTCAAGTAGGCAGAATTTTTTGCCATTTCTGCTAAATTTGATACTTTACTAATCCATTCTCCAATTGTAGGTTTTCTTCTTTACTTCTCATGTTGGCGCAGGGTTTTGCCACCCGTGCCGAAAACCTAGCGTGGAAATCTTTCTAGCTCAGGGTGGCCCAAATGAAGACAGATGTGCTTGTCTACCCAGTCCACAACCGGGGGAGAGAGAGGAAACGAGATTGGAAGGTGGTAATAAAAATAGCGGCAGAGTGGCCGAGCCGATGATACAGACCTGCATATTAAGATAACGTGGATGATTGCTAAGATTATTTGGCATTTCATGGGGGGGGGAAATAATAATAATAATACACGCAGGGATAAAGCTCACCAGCCACTTTCTCGGAGATAAAGTTCATAATCAGCGGATTCAGGCCGTGGCATTTTTAGCATCCCTTAGGGAGCAAAGCCAAACAAGGAAAGATGACGGAAACACATTCTGGAGGGTCCCCGAGTTTTCTATCCTGGCTTTAGATTTCAGTCTCACAGGAACTACCCTGGATGGCTAAAAGTCAGATCTGGACTCAGTCTAGGATTTGCATGATATTGTCATAGGAGGGGTGGTTCCCCCCCCAGAGAAAATACAAAGCATGGAACTAGGAAGATGTCAACGACTGTGAACGGATTAAGGGAGGCAGGTAGAGGACGAGATGTTATTACTGGGTACTGCATCTTATTTCTACTTTTTTTTTAACATCTGAAGACCATAAAAAGTATGGTTCTGCGTGTGATATCAAATAAAGGGCAGATCTCCCAAAATATAGGCTCATATTCTCCCTTCCTTCCCTTCCCTTCCCTCCTCTTTCTCATCTTCCTTTCTTTCCTTCCTCTTTCTCCTCTTTCTTCCTTCTTTCCTTCTTCCCTTCCTTCCCTTCCATCCTTTCTCTTTTTCCTTCCTTCTTTCCTTCTTTTTTCCTCCCTCCCTCCCTCCCTTTCTCTTTTTCTTTCTCATCTTCTATCCTTTCTTCCTCCCTCCCTTCCCTTCCTTTTCCTCCTTTCTCATTTGACTTTCTTCTTTCTTTCCTTCTTTCTTTCCTTCACTCTTTTCTCATCTTTCTTCCTTCTTTGCTTCTTTCCTTCCTTCCTTCCTTTCTCCCCTTTTTTGCTTCTTTCCTTCCTTCCTTTCCCTCCTCTTTCTCCTCTTCCTTCTTTCCTTCTTTCTTTCATCCTCCCTCCTCCCACCCTCCCTTCCCTTCTCTTTTCTTTCTCATCTTCCTCCCTCCCTTCCTCCGTTCCTCCTTCCCTTCCTTCCTTCCTTCCCCTCTTTCTCATTTTACTTTATTCTTTCCTTCCTTTCCTTCCCTCCTCTTTCTCCTCTTCCTTCCTTTTTCTTTCCTTCCTTCTTTCTTTCATCCCTCCCTCCCTTCCCTTCCCTTCCTCTTTCTCCTCTTCCTTCCTTCTTCTTTCTTTCATCCCTCCCTTTCCTTTCCTTCCCTTCCTCTTTCTCATCTCCCTTCCTTCCACCACAAATGCACACAGATAATCAAAGTGCTCTTATTTGATGAGCACTTTGGGGTGTGGGGGTTGCATAGTTTAGGGGACACACAAGTTGACCACCCCTGGTGTAACAGGCCCAGCATACCCCAATATCAGCCAAATTCTGCCACTCTTCCACCTGGAAAAGCAAAAAAAAAAGTAGAAGCCATTTTGTCTTGTTTTCATGGCAACTTTGTTGTTAAAACAAAAATAGAGAGCTTAGAGTAATTAAAGACTGAACAGACAAAGGTGTTTGCTAAGGAACTGCAGAGCTGCTGAATCCACATGGGGCACAATTAACTGATAAGAGTAAACTAATTGTTATTCATATTAAATTAGAGCACAGGTGATTTGGAAAAATCTATAGACCCTCCCATATGTTGGGTGGTTTTTGCTTTGTTTTTGCTTTGTTTTGTTTAATTTTTATCTTTTTTTCCCCCGATGGCAGCTTACAGCTCTCCAAGCATGTTCCAGAGTTTAGATTATAAAATTGGGCACCTATGGGAAGACACCTTTTCCTTGAATAATGGCATTTTAAACACACAAGAGGATTTAATCTCTCATTATTACATATAAATTGACTTATTATTAACTACTGGGAGTGGTTCGGGTTCTGGGGAAAGTTGCTTGCATTAAGGTAAAGGTAAAGGTTCCCCTCGCACATACGTGCTAGTCGTTCCCGACTCTAGGGGGCGGTGCTCATCTCCGTTTCAAAGCCGAAGAGCCAGCGCTGTCCGAAGACGTCTCCGTGGTCATGTGGCCAGCATGACTCAATGCTAAAGGCGCACGGAACGCTGTTCCCTTCCCACCAAAGGTGGTCCCTATTTTTTCTACTTGCATTTTTTACGTGCTTTTGAACTGCTAGGTTGGCAGAAGCTGGGATGAGTAACGGGAGCTCACCCCATTACACGGCACTAGGTATTCGAACCGCCGAACTACCGACCTTTCGATCGACAAGCTCAGCTGTCTTTAGGAGGGAGGGAGGGAGGGAGGAAGGAAGGAAGGAAGGAAGGAAGGGAGGGAGGAAGGAAGGAAGGAAGGAAAGAAAATAGTAAATAGCACTTAGACTTATATACTGCTTCATATTTTATTATGCCTGTACACCGCCCTGAGTCCTTCGGGAGAAGGGCGGTATAAAAATCAAATCAAATAAATAAATAAATAAATATTGTTTTACAGTCCCTTCTAAGCAGTTTACAGAGTCAGTATATGGCCCCCAGCAATCTGAGTCCCCAATTTACCCACCTTGGAAGGATGGAAGGCTGAGTCAACCTTGAGTTGGTCAGGATCAAACTGCTGGCAGTTGGCAGAGTTAGCCTGCAATACTGCATTCTAACCACTGTGCCACCACAGCCCTTCCTTCCTTCCTTCCTTCCCTCCTTCCTTAGCAATAGCACTTAAACTTATATACTGCTTCACAGTCCTTTACAGCCCTCCCTAAGCGGTTTACAGAGTCAGCATATTTGCCCCCAACAATCTGGGTCCTCATTTTACCCACCTGGGAAGGATGGAAGGCAGAGTCAACCTTGAGCCTGGTGAGATCCCTAAATTCCACTGAAGGTGTTACCTAGCCTGGTAACGAAACATTCAGAAACCAACCCACAAGTTCGGACAATGAACCCACACTCTCTCATCCTACCCTTGAGCTACAGATATTTTGCCACTACAGATTTGGCATTCTGGTGCACCATTTGAGTCCTTCTCAAGGACCTGGCATGGGTCCTTGAGACAAGATTACTGTTTATTTATTTATTTATTTATTTATTCAATTTTTATACCACCCTTCTCCTGAAGGACTCAGGGCGGGTTCACAGCCAATATAAAAACCACATAGCAATAAACAAAAGTTTGATGGTTGTTATTATTATTATTATTATTATCCATACAGCAATGCGATATCACAGCTGCCGAATCTTTCACAGGTGTTGGCCTTCATTCCCATTAAGTTCTTGACAAGGACGTGATGGCGAACCTATGGCCATACGTGCCAGAGGTGACACGCAATGCCTCTCTGTGGACATGTGAGCCGTCGCCCCAGTTCAACTCCACCGCGCATGCGCGCATGCCTCCCACCAGCCAGCTGGTCTTCGGGTCTCTGGCGCGCATGCAGGCATGTGGGGGCATGCGTATGCGTGGGAGAGCGGGGTGCAGGCATGCAGGGCGGACGTGGGTGGGAGGGGCACATGCAGGGGCGTGTGTGTGCACGGGGGTTGTGCATGCGTGCGGGCCGTACACGCATTGCATTTTGGGGGTTCGCTTTGAGCACTGGGTCCAGAAAAGGGTAGCCATCCCTGATCTAGGATGTCATAATGGACCACTGTAGTATATATGTGGATCCAAGCCACGTGGCATCTTTTATCATGGACACTGGGAATGTTGCCAATGCACATATTTTCTAAGTGCCATTGAAGATGATGACATGATGATTGTTTCTGTCCTTGCTTTGAGGGTTGGCTGTTTTCTACTTTTGGTCCCCTCTTGCGAGACCTGCTGATAGGTGGGAGACCTTCAGCGGGCTGTCCTTCATTTGCCAATCAAGCCCATTACTTCTCCTCATGGCCCGTCCTGATTTCCCGTTCATTTTTGTACAGGCTGATTGAATCACAGGTGGAGAGATTTGCACAGGGGAAAAAAAAAAAACACACGTCCCGTAATCCCATAAGGAGAATCCAGCAGAGTTAGGTCAAAGGATCAACTAATCTAGGCAGACTGCTATGCTTCTCTGCCAAGAGCTGCAGTCTGCTTCACAGAAGAAGAAAACTCGGGAGAAACAGCATCGCAGATTTGAACACAGCCGTGTTCAACCCGGATAATCCATCTTCTTATTCTCCGTCTTTTTTTCTTTCTAAAATAAGATTGGTCGCCTTGGTCCATCAACAAGATTGTAGCTCAAAAATCTCTGAACGTGGCCTCAGGAAAAAACATCGATTCGGGCTAAACTACTTAATGCATTTATTATGCATGGAAGGATACCGACTCAGAGTTACCTTTATCCATCGGGGGCTCATGATCTATGGCTACCTGAGCCAATTCTGGCAAACGTCCGCAAACAAGGAGTTTACTAAGTCACGGAAAGCCAGCAGGAGTGATTCAGTAACCGCCGGACGCGTCATCCAACCGCCATCGCTTCTCTCCGATCACTACCTTGGCTAAAAGCCAGGGTGGAAATTGTTTGGGGACTAATGTCTCCTGGTGAGCAGTAAATCACACGCCTTTATAAAGTGTCCTCAGTAGGATTTTAATTCAGTGCCCAAGCCAGACTCCCCCAAATAAACCCACAAGCAAAAAAAGAAAGAAAGAAAACAATATTCTATCTTAGTCTGTGGTATGCTTTTCCAAAAAAACAACAACAAATAAATAAATTGTGTAACCTACGGGTATGTCATTTCCTGGACTGGAGGGCTTCAGGCATGTTGCACTAATCAAGTGCCAAACAGAGAGAGAATAACGGAGGCTGTTCACACCGAAAATTGGAATGTCAGAAGGGGGGGGGGGAAAGACGACTAGCTTCCTATCAAGCAGGAACACCTGTTTTGCACAGAGAAGTGGCTCCCTGTTGTGGTCCACCAGCAGCCTGCAGACCTGGCAGTGGAGTTGGACAGTGAGGAGGCTGGGAAGGACGATGGGCCAGTCCTGGAGTCAGGGGAAGGCCCAGACAAGGGCTCTGCAACAGAGACAGAGATGGGGTCTGCATCAGAGGCAGAGATGGGGCCAGGGCCATCTGGGAGCGATGCACGGACTCCGGAGCCTCCAGAGGCGGGCAGCGGAGAGGCAGGGGAACAGGAGGAGCCTGTCCCTAGTGCATGCATGCAAAGCGCTGCCAGAAGGCAAGAGCAGCTAAAGCAAAAAGGACGACTCGGGAGTAAGGCCAGGAGATGATTGGCCCCTCCCATAAGCCTTAAAAGAGCAGCAATGGCTCTTGGGCTCTTTGTAGGAAAGCAACATTGCTACAGTTGTTTCTAGTCCGCGTCTCTTGTTTCTGAACTTGTGGGGCTTTGCCAAGAAAAGCCTTTGGCAGGGTGCCAAAGAACACAAAAGTTTGTGATAAAGCCGAAGGACTTTTTCTGAAGGATTTGTTTCGGAATTAATTTGTGCTAAGCTAAAAATGAAGTAATTCTCAGCTATTCTAATAAAATATGTTTGTTTAGGACTGATTGTGTCTGGTAATAACTACTTGGGCCTAGGTCACAACACTCCCATGGAGCTATTCCCAGGACATCCAACGAGAGATTAAGGTAAAGACTCCCCTCACACATATGCGCTAGTTGTTCCCGATTCCAGGGGGTGTGCTCATCTCCATTTCAAAGCCAAACAGCCAGCACTGTCCAAAGACGTCTCGGTGGTCATGTGACCGGCATGATTCAATGCCAAAGGCGCACGGAACGCTGTTACCTTCCCATCAAAGGTGGCCCCTATTTTAATACTTTTGTGTTTTACGTGCTTTCGAACTGCTAGGTTGGCAGAAGCTGGGACAAGTAACAAGAGCTCACCTCATTACACCGCTTTAGGGATTCGAACTGCTGGGCAAAGGGACTAATGGTGATGGAGCGATAAAGGGGTGTGTGTGAGAGAGAGAGAAAAAAAGATGTTGTGAATGCCTATTTTCACTTTTCAGAGCAGAAGACTTTCTGGAACATCTCTGAAGTCAAGAAGCTACCTAGAGCTCTGGTTTCACCTCCCTACGTTTAGAATAGAATAGAATAGAATAGAATAGAATAGAATAGAATAGAATAGAATAGAATAGAATAGAATAGAATAGAATAGAATAAACAGAGTTGGAAGGAACCTTGGAGGTCTTCTAGTTCAACCCACTGCTTAGGCAGGAAACCCTACACCACTTCAAACAAATGATTATCCAACATCTTAAAAACTTCCAGTGTTGGAGCATTCACTACTTCTGGAGGCAAGTTGTTCTACAGGATTTTCCTGACAAATTTTCTGTCAGGAAATTTCTCCTTAGTTCTAAGTCGCTTCTCTCCTTGATGAGTTTCCACCCGTTGCTTCTTGTCCTGCCCTCAGGTGCTTTGGAGAATAGCTTGAATTTCTATCTTCTCCATTTTCTCACTTGGAATTTCCTTGTGTTGACCCAGACTTAGTTATGGAGGGGGATCCTCCATGGCATCCATATCATTGGAAAAAACTGCACCCCGTTTTGTAGCAAGGCTCTAGGACCAGTTATTCCTGTCGATGGAAAACACAGAAATAGTGTAGATGGGTCTGCATGTTAGAGTCAATGCTCAAACCGAAGGCTCATGGCCGTAGCAGTAGCCTAGTAACAAGCTAACCATCTGCTCTTAAAACCCTCCACTGCTTGGACCGTTCTGGGGTCTCTCTTCTTTTCCACGGTCCTCCAACTTGAAGAATCTCCATAAACTTCTTCTCTAACTTGCCTTCCACTCTCACCACTTAGAAAGCTACTCGTCAGCTCCACCTTCTGGTTCCCAAGTTCCAAGTTATGGAAGGCAAAATAGGTGGATTCAAAACCCAACAAATGATGGTCTTATCCACCAGGAAGAGAAGAGCTGTCAATGTCACCGTTGATGACCTCGGAGATCAGCATTAAGAAAAACAAAGAAGACCATCCTTTCACTTGAAAATTGGAAGATTGGGGCGGGGGAGAGAGGGGGAATCCTAAGAGGGGTATTCTCTATGAACTCCAACAATTGTTATTCAATCCTGAATAACCCCTTGGAAGAGGAGGGTTGGGTTTCCCCATCTCTTTGCTGCCCTCTAGTGGTCATCTGGATTTTTACAGCCCAGACTTGGCAGCTTTAAAAATTGAATTAAAAATTAAGAATTGAGGCCTTTTGAACTCTGGTGCTGGAGAAGACTCCTGCGAGTCCCATGGACTGCAAGGCGATCCAACCGGTCAGTCCTAGAGGAGATCAACCCTGACTGCTCTTTAGAAGGCCAGATCCTGAAGAGGAAACTCAAATACTTTGGCCACCTAATGAGAAGGAAGGACTCCCTGGAGAAGAGCCTAATGCTGGGAAAGATTGAGGGCAAAAGAAGAAGGGGATGGCAGAGAACGAGGTGGCTGGATGGAGTCACTGAAGCAGTCGGCATGAGATTAAATGGACTCCAGAGGATGGTAGAGGACAGGAAGGCCTGGAGGAATGTTGTCCATCAGGTTGCGATGGGTCAGACATGACTTCGCAACTAACAACAACAACAATAAATTCTACTAACCCATCCTTGCTATGTCAACAGAGTGGCCAGGCACAGTGCAAGAACAAGAACAAACAGGAAGCAGGATTTCCACCAGGCGAAGGAGGACTTCTTGCCAAAAAAAAACGAAGAATGGAAGTTAAACCGCTTCGGGGCTCGTCAAGAGTCGATGCCTGATGCTTTCAACCATGCTAGCCTTGGACCATTTGCCAGCCTTGAACTCCACTAGCCACGGGGGAGTTTTCCAAACTGGCCTCCGACCTCATGCTTCCACCACCTCTCCATCCCACCCTCGCTGCTCCCAAGCCCAGGGTTTCCCTACCCCTACTCCTTCCTCCCTTTTACTCCTTAGTTGCCACCGCTCTCCTTGTGCCTAGGGATGTCGGCACAACGTTCGCATTTCCTCCCGACTCCAGCATGCAATAAGGTCGGCGGGAGATGCTGTGACAAATCGGTCAGCAGAAACCAATTTGGCGAGGGGACCTCGGGGAGGCTGGCGTGGCTTGCCTTCCTTTCGCTAGGAGAAAGGCCCCCCCTGCTTAAGTGCAATAAATTGGTACAGGCCATTATCAGCATCAGGAGCCCTTTTATTCTCCAAGGGGGGTGGGGGCCAGGGCTTAAGGAGAGCAAAGCCCCATCAGACACAAATGTGAAGCCAGACAGCCTCTTTTTCTCTCTCTCCCCCCCTCCCCGCTCCCTCCCATTGCCCTTTCCCTCCCCCTTCCTCCTTCATTCTCTCTTCCTCTCCTCCTCGGGGCTCTCTTCCTCGTTCTTTCCTTCTTTCTTTTCTCTCCGAAGCCGCTCTTATTATTTTTTTTCCCTCCCTCCCTCCCTCCCTTCTGAGCCAAGCCAGCGCCAAGCCAGGGGTCTTAACAAGAAGACAGTGAGCCATGCAGAGGAGAGACTCTGTTGTGCTGTGATACATATATATAAATAAATATATATATATATGTATGTTTGATTTTAATCCTCCTCCTCCTGATTATTGCTGGGAGGTGGAAAGGGAAACGGAGAGAGGGGGGCAGATTGCTTGGGAATTTTTTTCCCCTCTCCCGAAAAAAAACAACAAAACCCACAAAAAAACAAAACGCCCCACAACCACAACCAACCAACCCCCCCCCCCCCGCGTCCCCAAAAGGCAAAGCAAGCAAGCAATGGGAAGGAGCAGTTGGGAAGAACCTCGTGCGAGGCGATGTTTTGAATTGTGCCTCTGTTTTCAAGGATTAAAAGATGAATAGGCACGGCTGCGATGAAGAGAGAAGGCGATTCAGGCTCCCCGGATAAGGTACTTCTCTCTTTCCCTCCTCTCCTCTCCTCTCACCCCAAACCCTTCCCCCTCCCACCCCCCCTTTGATTTATTTTGCAGAACTAGACACAGATCCTTTATGCTCCGGGAATCCGTCTTTGGAGTGGGGGGGGGCTGGGGGGGGGAAGAGAATAGACTGGTTTTAGATTTAAAAGGTGCAATGGGTTCCCAGCGACCCAGGCTTTGGGGAAGGGGCCGGGGGGGGGGCTGGTGGTGGGTTTGAGGACGCTGCTGTTGAGCTCTCTTGAGCTATGGAGGAGTTGCTAGGGATGAAGCCAACGGTAGCTTCATTGTCGAGTTAAGACCCTCTTCCCTTGCTGCCCCCCGCCTTGGAACCAGACCGAATATTCATCCCCCCTCTCCCTCCCCGCGCCTTCTCCATCCTTTCTCTCTGCCTTGGACTCGGGTGTTCTTTCCCTTTGATCACACCACGTTGCTAGTCCTCCTTCTCTCCCCGACCCCGGTCCACCTCAGATGGTCTCGTGGCGGACCACCCCGTTAGAAGACGTGCCGTGGACAAAGCACTGCAGCCTGCTGATACCCCACCCCATAACCCCCACCCCACCCCACGCACCCGCGCGCGGCACACACGCGCGGCACACAGGTCAATACGGGCATGGCATTCTCCTGATGGCAAGGGAGAAAGGAAGGGAGGGTTTGCGCCCCTCATCCCCTCCGGTTTGTTCCTTGGAGTGGGTGGGTGAAGGAAGGTTTCCTTCTTGCATTTTCTTCTTGGTCTTGCAACCTTCCTTCCTTGGTCTCTCACCCAACTCCTGGACCAATCGAAAAGGGGAAGGGCGATCTTTTTTTTGCAAAAAGGGAGAAGGGGAGGCAGAAAGTCTTATTTTTGGAGGGTTGGGGAGGTATGGAAAGAGACGTCTTTCTGGTGCTGAGAATCATACTTCGGTGGTTAGGTCTCTGTGTTAGGGGTTGGTTTTCTCCTGGAATCTGGGTCTCAGAAAGAACAGACAACAGGACCGGGAAAGATTAACGGGGGGGGGGGGGTGATTTGATTCCCAGCCAAATTTGGAGGGATGAATGATCAAGTCTCATTTATTCATGATGCTTTGACCATTCCTGTAGAATTTAGAATTTTTAGATTATTATTTTTTTTATTGGCCAAGTGTGATTGGACACACAAGGAATTTGTCTTTGGTGCATACGGTCTCAGTGTACATAAAAGAAAAGATACCTTCATCAAGGTACAACATTTGCAACACAAAATGATGGTCAATATATCAATATAAATCATAAGGATTACCAGCAACAAAGTTACGGTCATACAGTCATAAGTGGAAAGAGATTGGTGATGGGAACGATGAGAAGATTAATAATAGTGCAGATTTAGTAAATAGTTTGACAGTGTTGAGGGAATTATTTGTTTAGCAGAGTGATGGCATTTGGGACAAAACTGTTCTTGTGTCTAGTTGTTCTGGTGTGCAGTGCTCTATAGTTTTGAGGGTAGGAGTTGGAACAGTTTATATCCAGGATGTGAGGGATCTGTAAATCCAATGTAGTCAGCCAATGTGTCTGAAGTCCCTCGGTCCAGTGGAATAGCTCAAGTTACTCTCTGCGTATGTTCATGTGTTAGGCTGGAAAACTCAACCCCCTTGACTTTTGGAAGAATAAAAGTTTTAATTTCTCGGTCCAGGAGAAGCAACCCCTGGGACTATCGCCTTAGGGGAACAAAATCCCCAAGTGACAAGAATCCATCCTGGAAAGGAACAGAAAGGTCTTTTGCCTCTGGATCTTATTTACTTGCACTTTCCTAAGCTGTCAATCATGGGAAGATATCAAAACAGCTAAATCCAAGGCGCCCGACTGTGCTTTTGGAAGAACTTTCATATCATTTGGATAGTTCTGGTCAGGGGAAATGCAGTGAAACTATATATGTGGACATCTGAGCTGTAACGGAATTTGGTAGGATTATTAATTTTAGCACATGTTTGGGGCTGTTCATGACAAAGGATGCTAGTTCAATCTTCCGCATTTTCAGAGGGAACTCTAATATTTTTTTTAAAGGAAAATTGATTGGAACTCAAGTAGAGAAAGCCATCTTGAGTTAGATAACCTAAGTTCTGATTTAATCCTTAATATTGTTTCCTTTCCTTTGAAAGAATGAGTGGCTTCGCTTTTTTCTCCGAATCGAATCCATCCAATAATCGCGTTGCTCTTTAAAGGTGGATAGATATAAAATCAATAAACGTTACTGTTTTATAGGACTGGTCCGAGAGTAGTGGATAATTTCAATTTCAATTGATTGTATACAAAAAGTAGTAGGGAGGCTTGTTTATTGTCCAAGATATTTATGAGATGAAATCTTGGTCGCCCACAGTGAAGACAATGAAAAAATGTGGATTTCTGGAAACCAGAGATGATATAGATAAATGAGCTGACGATGGAGGGTACAGAGGTCATATAGGGATCTGGAAATCTAAGCAACCAATCTTGCAAAAAATCAATTGGTTTTCCAAGGCCTGGCTGACACCTAAACAGATGCATTTCTCCACTACGGATATGTTTGGGGTATTTTCAAACACAAGTCTAGTTTTTTAAATGTAGGTTCAATCAATGACACCTGGGTATTTTGGGCTTCAGTATCACTGCCCAAGTTCAAAATCAATTGAACGAACCAATTGAGTGTGACTTTGATTGCCAAAGCTTTCGCAATGCAAGCAAAGGCAACAGCTACGCAATCGTTCTGATGGGATTGTGTTGCATGCTTCTGGGGTGGGGGGACGACAGGATTTCTGGATTGAAAGGAGGGGGGGAATGTTTGAAAATGAGAGGAAGGATGAGGATGGGTGTGCTAGTGAAAACTCTCACCATGGCTGCAAGCTTTGGACCACGGCCAAATTACAGCATCTCCTAAAAATAGGAAATCTTCTAATTAAATGCTTCTGACCTGTCCAACAGAACCAAGAAGTTTTTCCAAAGATCACAGATTTCTGATCCGGAGATTTCTGGGTGACAATTGGGATGGGTCAATCGGTCTGTGATCTCTAGGTACCCCGTCTCAGCCTCTTTGGGTTGGGATCTGCCACCTTTAGGGGAAGCAATTACGAAACGCCAGGCTTGGTGCTTCAACCGTCCGTTGGGCATGGCTTAGGGTGACTGGGTTTTGCTGATGGAACTTGACCGACAGCAGTTTCCCCCTGCAAAATTATTAGTTCCTTCAGATGGGTTGGCGTTTAGCTACCTTGATGTTCAACCTTCATGGCCTTTCATAGCTATCTTGGATGAGAATCGGAGGGCTTTGGGATAGGAAGCCTTCTAGAAGTCAACGTTAATATACGAGATTGCATAATATAGCAAGATATCCCTATGTTGTCCTTCGCCATGGTTCAGTCCCTTGGCTTGACATCTTTGATCTGAAATTTATCCTGTTTTATATAATTTCTGCCACTTGACCCACACCTCCTCCTCCTCCTCCTCCTTCTCTGTAACAACTCTGAAGGTTCATTGTGGACTGTTTGGGGAGGAAATAGATGTCATAAAATACAACTTCTCTCCATAAGACTTAAACGGGACTGAGATTGTCATGAGATTTGGTAGAAAATCCAGCTGAAAAAAAGGCCAGTTCCCATCTCGGGGTGAACTATGTGGAGATTCTGAGGGGAAGCAAAGCTTTCTTTAAAAAAAAAAAAAAGGTGGAATTCACTTATCTTAGAGTGGCTTCGGATATTGCGTAAGTCGCAAAAAACCGTTACCACTCAAGGTTTGCCGAATCTTACTCAGAAAATTCTGCAGAATTCCGAGGGAAAGATAATAGCTTTAGGCATGGGATTGAAACAATTTTTTTTCACACCATAGGGAATTTGAAGTGGGGGGGGGGAATGGATGTAGATGTTGTTTTTTTTAAATGAAAATAGATTTTAAACAATGGAGGGACTTTGATGGTTTTCCTATTACTCTTCAGCAGCTAACGTATATTAAAAAGACAGCGGCTCTTTCTTCAGGTGGTAACCCAAAAGAAATTTCTGAAAGGCTGAACCAGAAAGTGATCTGTTGGTCCCCAGATCCTGAACATAATTCTCACAACCCTGTAAAGAAAGATGTTGATTTGTCCTTATTCAGTGGTGCCTGCAAGCCTAACATCTCAGGGAACCATTCCTGTTTAGTATGGAGGAAGCTCAGCCTCATGGAAGAGTTGAGTGGTTGGTCAAGAGCTCAAGAAAATCTGCTTCCTTTTGAAAAACAAGGACTCTGGTCATCTGAAGAGTCCATAAGCAGTTAAACCTATCAAACCAATTTACCATTTCAATTCACGCAGAGCAGGGGTGAAATCTACCTGCTTGCACGTGCATCACATGCATGCATAGACCTTCTGCGCATGCGCAAAACCTTCTCTGCATGCGCAAAACACATTACTTCCTGGTTAAAACTAGGAAGTAATGACGCCCCGGGTGGGTGAGCGGAACTTTGCTCTGCCATCGCTACCGGATTGCCGAACTACCGGCCATGATTGCTACCAGATTGCACGATCCGGTCTGAACCGGGAGCATTTCACCCTGATGCAGAGGGGGAAAATCCTATTATTTTAACTAGCGGGTGGTAATCTAGTGAAGCCATCCAAGCAAAATGCAAGGTTATTGGGAAAGGGGGCTGACCCGAACTTCACTTTTGTTGTGGTTGTTCCATCGCTAAGTCATGTCCGATTCTTCGCAACCCTGTGGGCCATAGCTCATCAGCCCCCATCATCCACTGTCACCCAGAGTTTGCCCAAATTCAGGTTCATTGCATTGATGACACTACCTAGCCATCTTCTCCTCTGCCGTCTCCTTCTCCTTTTGCCTTCCGTCTTTCCCAACAGCAGATAGATAGATAGATAGATAGATAGATAGATAGATAGATAGATAGATAGATAGATAGATAGATAGATAGATAGACAGACAGACAGACAGACAGACAGATGATAGAGAAAGAGAGGTAGGTAGGTAGGTAAAGAACGGGAGAGAGAGAGTGAAGTAGAGAAGGAGATAGATAGATAGATAGATAGATAGATAGATAGATAGATAGATAGATAGATAGATAGATAGATAGATAGACAGACAGACAGACAGACAGACAGACAGACAGACAGACAGAAGACAGATGGGCTGGGATAGACAAACAGACAGACAGATGATAAAAAAGAGAGGTAGGTAGGTAGGTAGAGAAGAGGAGAGAGAGAGGTAGAGGGGGAAAGATATAGATAGATAGATAGATAGATAGATAGATAGATAGATAGATAGATAGATAGATAGATAGATAGATAGATAGATAGATTGACTGATTAGATTAGATAGAGGGGATAAAAATAAAGAGAGAGAGAGGTAGAGAAAGAGAGAGAAGAAGAGAGAGAGACAGGCAGATAAAAATATATGGGGGGAGGTAGGTAGAGAAGTAGAGAGAGAAGTAGAGAGACAGACAGACAGATGATAAAAATAAATAAGGACGTAGGTAGGTAGAGAAGTAGATAGAGAAGTAGATAGATAGAGAGGGAGAGAGAGAAAGAAAGAAAGAAAGAAAGAAAGAAAGAAAGAAAGAAAGAAAGAAAGAAAGAAAGAAAGAAAACAGACAGACAAATACAGACAAACATTCCCCACAGTTTCTTTCAAGGTCACTTCCACTAGATCTATGCTCCAACAGTTTTCCAAAGCTGATCTAGAGATTCCCAACCAGATTAAAGCAGAGGTAGTCCTCCTGCCCTGCTATTCTACGGTGGACTGCCTCTGCAATTAGCCCGCTTAACCAATCGATCTTCCCTAATTTATTCCATCTCCTTTTAAAAATCTTTTAAACCAATCAGTACTCCTACCCAATTTAATATTGTTCAGGCCCAGCAACCTCTTGCCGAGTTAAAGAAAATCAACTCTGTAGGAGGGGCGCTAACCTTTAGGAACGCCGCCATGTGCGCTGATTACTGATAGTTTTTCCTCCAGAAAGTAGAAGAATAGAGTAGAGTAGAGTAGAGTAAAATAGAATAGAATAGAATAGAATAGAATAGAATAGAATAGAATAGAATAGAATAGAATAGAATAGAATAGAATAGAATATTGGAATGAAGAGTAGAGTAGAGTAGAATAGAATAGAATAGAATAGAATAGAATAGAATAGAATAGAATAGAATAGAGTAGAGTAGAGTAGAGTAGAGTAGAGTAGAGTAGAGTAGAGTAGAGTAGAATAGAATAGAATAGAATAGAATAGAATAGAATAGAATAGAATAGAATAGAATAGAATAGAATAGAATTTTTTATTGGCTTGTTCCTCCTTGAAGACAAGAGGGACAGGATTTTGGAGCAGAGGGATGAGTCAAGACTTCTGTTCCAGGATCGTGTTTGCCTTTCTGTTCGGTCCCCCTCGGTGATTTGTGACTTTCCACCCAGAAGGCCGCAATTGCTTCATCTCTGCCTTCGATTTAGCTTCAAGGAAATGAACCGCAACCTGGCGTCGAGCAGGAAGACCGATTAATTCTAAATGGATAAGAATCACATCTGTCTCCTTAAGCCAATAGGAAAAGGGGTGAACCGTCTATTCTGAGAATCGGTTAAATATTCATTTCTTTAACATTGTAAACCATTGTAAACTGGTTTACAATGGCTGGCTGGCTGGGGAATTCTGGGAGCCAAAGTCCACAAGTCTTAAAGTTGCTAAGGTTGGACATTCCTATTATCAATTCAAGTTTTCATGGTCACGGAAAAAATGCTGCTTGCTGATGGAAAGCTGAGCTTCACAATCTCTGAAATGGAGTGAGATGGGTCTCTCTCTCTCTCTCTCTCTCTCTCTCTCTCTCTTTTTTGGACTGGTCCATTTCAAACAACCAATGGGGAGTCCATGTTTAACAACCTGACAGGAGTAGAACAATCCTCAAAAGCAGGGGTGAAATCCAGCAGGTTCTGACAGGTTCTGGAAAACCAGTAGCAGAAATTTTAAGTAGTTCGGAGAACTGGCAAATATCACCTCTGGCTGGCCGCAGAGTGGGGTGGGAATAGAGATTTTGCAGTATCCTTCCCCTGGAGTGGGGAGGGAATCGAGATTTTGCAGTATCCTTCCTCTGGAGTGGGGTAGGAATCGGAGACTTTGCAGTATCCTTCCGGAGTGGGGAGGGAATCGGGATTTTGCAGTATCCTTCCCCTGGAGCGGGGAGGGAATCGGGATTTTGCAGTATCCTTCCTCTGGAGTGGGGAGGGAATCGGGATTTTGCAGTATCCTTCCTCTGGAGTGGGGAGGGAATCGGGATTTTGCAGTATCCTTCCTCTGGAGTGGGGTAGGAATCGGAGACTTTGCAGTATCCTTCCCCTGGAGTGGGGTGGGAATGGAGATTTTGCAATATCCTTCCTCTGGAGTGGGGACGGAATTGGGATTTTGCAGTATCCTTCCGGAGTGGGGAGGGAATCGGGATTTTGCAGTATCCTTCCCCTGGAGCGGGGAGGGAATCGGGATTTTGCAGTATCCTTCCTCTGGAGTGGGGTGGGAATCGGAGACTTTGCAGTATCCTTCCCCTGGAGTGGGGAGGGAATGGAGATTTTGCAGTATCCTTGCCCTGCCACGCCCACCAAGCCACACCCACCAAGCCACACCACGCCCACCAAGCCACGCCCACCAAGCCACGCCCACAGAACCGGCAATAAAAAAAATTTGAATTCCACCCCTGCTCAAAAGCCAGCCAACACCACCCATTACAATTCTTCTAAATCAGGGCTGGAAGTTCCTTTGATTTTTATTTTTATTTGTTTTTGCAAGTGACTTTGCTTCTTTGCATCTCCTATTAGTTCTTATATCAGACTCCGCAGGGAAGATCTCTGCCCCCCCCCTTTCAGCTTCTCTTCCAGGACAACATAGTTAATATTCTACGTACACCTGCATTGGAAAGAAGCCCACAAACGGACAAGTTTTGTTGGCAACAGCCCGTATGCCTTCCTCCCTCAGCGGTCAATAATCCATCTAAATTTCCCAATTTTGCACACCGAAAGGAGGGAGTCAAATGTCTGTCAAATCTCCTCTTTGATTGTCAGATGCAAACACAGGTGACTTGAGTGTGGTGAGCCCAGGGACTGCCTTTCCTTAAAGCAAAGCCAACGTTTGTCATGGAACGAAAAGGATTCCAAAAAAAAAATAAAAAAATAGCAAGCTGCAGCAGATGTTCGTGGAAAACTGGCAACTTTCCCAACTCTTCCTGAGCGATAGATTCTGATAATGCAATTTGCACGGGGCTGTTAATATCTAATGACTGGGCACCTGGAAAAAGCTGGCATGGATTTCCCTGGATGCTTGGAACGAGGAGGAAGGCATTGGGTCATTTCAGGCGACCGAGAGAAAAAGGGATCTTGGGGGGGGGGGGAAGAAAAGAAAAGAAAGATCAGAAGGAGCAGGCAACTGAAAATAGAATCTCACAACTTTGGACTTCGATGCCAGCTGGGCTTGCATCATCAATCTTCCGGGAGATGCATGCGAAACTCACGCACTCCCAACAATTGAACTCCTGCAAAGCAAGAATGAAAGCACGCAGGCCCTTCTCCAGTTTTTGATGTGGTCCTCAGATCTCTCCCGAAAGCCACTGCCAAACGGAGTATTTCAAAAGAGAGAAAAGTTACATTAATGAAGAATTAGAATATTAGAATTTATTTGATTTCTATATCGCCCTTCTCCCAAAGGACTCAGGGCGGTTTACAGCCAACATAAAAAACAATATTTACAAATAGAGTTAAAAAACACTTTAAAAATCTAATTCAATTTGGCTAACCCCATTTAAAACTATTAATAGAAAAATGATTAAAAAAACCCCAATTAAAAACCATAATGCATTAGGCATAATGCGCGGTAAAACAGAAAGGTCTTGAGTTCACATCGGAAGGTCCGGAGGTCGGGGAGTAATTATAACCCCAGAGGAAGCTCATTCCATAGGGCAGGTGCTCCCACAGAGAAGGCTCTCCCCTGGGGGTCGCCAGCCAAAAGAGTCAGCAATTCAACAACATATTATCTGAATCCAATTCCTTTGGTTTTGGTTAAGTCAAAAAGGAAATTAAACCCCAATTCGGTTTCATCCTCATCCCACTTGGTTTTGAAGACGGGGACCTGTGCCAGACCCCCTCAAAAGTGAACCAAGCGTGGTTCTTCATCTGGAAAAGAGTCCAAAGATATATACATGTATACATGTATATATTGAAGAATATATCTTCTATCTCTAGCCAATTAAAAGTGAGGTTCTAAAGGGAAGAAAAGGGATGTGGTGGCTCAGTGGCTGTTGAGCTCATCGATCGAAAGGTCGGCAGTTAAGCGGTTCAAATCCTTAGGGCCGCGTAACGGGGTGAGCTCCTGTGACTTGTCCCAGCTTCTGCCAACCTAGCAGTTCGAAAGCACGTAAAAAATGCAAGTAGAAAAATAGGGACCACCTTTGGTGGGAAGGTAACAGCGTTCCGTGTGCCTTTTTTTTTTTTTAATTTGAATTTATATCCCGCCCTTCTCCGAAGACTCAGGGCGGCTTACATTGTGTTAGGCAATAGTCTCATCCATTTGTATATTATATACAAAGTCAACTTGTATTGCCCCCCAACAATCTGGGTCCTCATTTTACCTACCTTATAAAGGATGGAAGGCTGAGTCAACCTTGGGCCTGATGGGACTCGAACCTGCAGTAATTGCAGCTGTGTTAATAACAGACTGCATTAGCCTGTTGAGCCACAAGAAGCTCAACAGGCTAATGCAACCACATCATGCCAACCAGATGACCACGGAGACGTCTTTGGACAGCACTGGCTCTTCGACTTTGAAACGGAGATGAGCACCGCCCCCTAGAGTCGGGAATGACTAGCACATATGTGCGAGGGGATCCTTTATCTTTACCTTAAAGGGAAGAAAGTCAGGAATGCTGGCTGGGAATTCTAGCCATTGCAATGCAAACATTTCTGGAAGGTCCAAGATTGGTAAGGCTGGGTTACTAGGATTTTGTACCTGGCCTCTGTCTTTCTAGATACCTGCCTGGTCAAGGACAAATGAAGCCCTATCCTTGAAGGGGCTTCAGTAAGACTGGATAAATCTAGGGTATAGTTATAAGTGCCTTGTGTAATATTTTAGGGCAGGGGTCTCCAACCTTGGTCTCTTTAAGACTTGTGGACTTCAACTCCCAGACTCCGGGAGTTGAAGTCCACAAGTCTTAAAGGGACCAAGGTTGGAGACCCCTGTTTTAGGGCCCATTCATCAGCCAAACTGGTTCATTGAGAAAGAGGGTTGCGTGAACTCTGAAATCAAAAGGACCTGGCTTTTGTTTGCAATTCTCTGATTGCTTCCTTCGAGCGTTGCATGCCCAATCAAGAAAGTCCAAGGATGCACTCAGGTGGCATTGTTCAGATCTCATTTTGGGGCTGCGATTTGATTTTAGTTCTAGTTTGTTTTTGTTTTTTTTCCCCAGCCGTAAGAATCTAATATGTAGAAACTGGGCTGTGATTGGCTAGCTTCATGCAAGAAAGGAGATGGTTAAATTAATATAAATGATGTTTTCCATCTGGAGTTGGAAATGTGATGACCGCCCCCCCACCCCCAAGCTATGTGCATGATTTTCTTGTTCCACTGTACAACGCAGCTCACATTTGTGGTGTTTTACAGTACATCCTCTGTTAGGTTGGTTCATTCAGAATTGAGCAGCAAGGTGAAGCTTTCATGCCTAAGGCGGAACTAGAACTCACCATCTCCTGGTGATTGGCCCAAAGTCAAGCAGCCATATTTCATGCTTAAGGTGGGACTAGAACTCACCATCTCCTGGTGATTGGCCCAAAGTCACCCAGCCAGCTTTCATTCCTAAGGCGGGACTAGAACTCACCGTCTCCTGGTGATTGGCCCAAAGTCACCCAGCCAGCTTTCATGCTTAAGGCGGGACTAGAACTCACCATCTTCTGGTGATTGGCCCAAAGTCATCCAGCCATATTTCATGATTAAAGCAGAACTAGAACTCACCATCTCCTGGTGATTGGCGCAAAGTCACCCAGACATCTTTTATCCTTAAGGTGGGACTAGTATTCACCATTTCCTGGTGATTGGCCCAAAGTCATCTGAGCCATCTTTTATGCTTAAGGCGGGACTGGAACTCACCGTCTCCTGTTGATAGGCCCAAAGTCACCCAGATATGTTTCATATCTGAGGCAGGACTAATGTTCAGAGTTTTCTGGCTTCCAGCCCGATGCCTTAGCCCCCTGCACCAACCTGGTTGCTCCCCTCCCATCCACAGGTGTAGGAATTGAAGGCAGAGATAGCGTAATTTCTCCAAAGTATGACCTTTTCTCATTCTGCACTCCATTCCTAAAGTGATAGCCGGTTTTGGCAAGCCGGTGGGGTCTTTCTCCATTCTGAAAATTTCTCTTTTGTCCTTACCACCCATCTGCAGTACAGGCAGGTATTTCCAGACGTCATTAATAAAAAGTCTCTTACAAGCGCATGATTAATTTAATAATTCATTTGATATATCTGTGAGAGGATTAGCAATTCTGACTGGCTGTTGTTCGCCGTCCAGGTTGATCATCTCGGAAAGTTTAAGTCTCTCTTCTCCTCCGCTTGTCAGGTAAAACAACTGGAATTTCAGTTGACATGCCTGCCTGCAGTTGTCCATTTAATGATCCATGAAAACATACCGAAAAACACGAGAGTCGACGCTTGTAATTGAATGCAGGGCAACAAAACATCTTGTAAACCCATTGCAGTGCCTCACGTTTGTAATTCAAGACCCGTTTGCACAATTGGCGCAACGGCAGGGCGACGTTTTCTTTTGATTGCAAAAGGAAAGGTGACAGCTCTGTGCTGGAAAGTTCAAATATTGCTTCTCCTACCAAAGCAAATGTACCCAAACACAATATTAATTCCAAGATTTTTTCTCTCTCTCCCTGATGGACATGAGTTGTTCCTTATTTGGAGAAACACTGAAAGGATAATAGAGTACAATGCAGGAGACGAGCAGGCAGAGCGAGTGGGGGCAGAGTTAAGTGACTCATCAGCCTAGAATTGTTATGTTCCCACAAACGATCTAAGCCCAACCGCTCTTGAATTCTGGCATCAATTTAGTATTGAACTTTAATTGGCTAGATTCTTGGGTATAGGCTGCAGACGTTATACTTCCTGCATCATCATCTTCTTTAAAGACCCCGTAATTACTTGTGGGGTGGGGAGTCTTGGGCAACTGAATGGAATTGAGTGTTTATTGGCCGGATGCCCTTCCTGTCGCCAATGAGGAGATTGTTTCAGCAGATATATTCTCAGCGTGCTCCGAGAGAGAAGTAACTGTTTCTACCTAGGATCAAACTCACAGCCTCCTGATTGTGAGGCGAGAGCTCCACCTCTAGTACCACTCAACTGCCATCTCCTGCATGGTCCTGACACACTTCTACTCCTGACACAACTCAATTCCAGCTTTGTCGCACCTTTAAGATGTTTAAAAGTTCGGCGTATATTTTAGGTGGTGGTGTAATGTCATGGATTCTGGGAAAGATCTTGGGAGAGGCAGAGCTACTGCCTGGACAACCTGTGTGGAAATATATCTTAGCTCAGAGAAGGAAAAAGGGAGTGAGGAACATTTCAGAAGAGGCCCTCCTTAGTTTTTGCCCTCCGCGGGCTCTGGAGGCTTTCCTTGAGGCTGCAGAGGCCCTCTGGAGGCTGGAAATGGGCCCATTCCTGAACTTCCAGTAGGCCCATTTTTTGCCCTTACCTGCATCTAAAATGGGCCACGTGGGGACTCCTGGGAGGGGTGGGGCAGGGCGGGGCCAGCCAGGAGTAGGATTTGGTGGTTCTCTGAACTGCACAGAATCTTAGCTAAAGGTTCTCCCGAACCCCTGCGAACCCCCAGCAGCACACCCCTGTTAGTATTCCTGTTGAGCCTCCTGTCTTGCAGGGCTAAGAGGTGAAGAAGGGGACAATTGTTCATGTTTGGAAACAGTCGGACTCATAGTGTAGATCAGTGTCTCCCAACCATGTCAACTTTAAGCTGTATGGACTTCAACTCCCAGAATTATCCAGCCAGCCAGAGGTGGGTTTCAGCAGGTTATGACCGGTTCGGGAGAACCGGTAGCGGAAATTTTGAATCGTTCGGAGAACCAGTAAATACCACTTCTGACTGGCCCCACCCCCATCTATTCTCTGCCTCCCGAGTCCCAGCTGATCGGGATGAAATGGGGATTTTGCAGTAACCTTCCCCTGGAGTGGGGACAGAATGGAGATTTTACAGTATCCTTCTCCTGCCACGCCCACCAAGTCATGCCACGCCCACCAAGCCACACCTACAGAACCGGTAGTAAAAAAAAATTGAAACCCACCACTGCAGCCAGCATGGGGAATTCTGGGAGTTGAAGTCCATACAGCTTAATGTTGACACGGCTGAGAAACATTGTTACAGAATGGATGGGTGTGAGTCAAAATCGTATCTTCCGACTTGGGGATGGGAGCATTTAAATTTCATCTTTCACAGGACCAGTTTAGGGATTGTCTTCATTTTCCCTGCTACCAAATTGTGCCAGGCCGAAGCAAGATGGGAAGCCTTGACCGTAACGGATGGTCTCCATAAATGTTTAATCGTCTTGGCCTCTGGCAGTGTTAAAATAGAATTCACAGCTTCAGATATTTTTTTTTTTTTAATTGGGGAACTTTCTCCATTATAGGTCAAGCATCTTTGCAGAGGAAGGTGGGTTTTTGCAAAGGCTAAAAGCTCTCGGTTAAAATATACACGTTTAAGGCTTTCCAGCTTCTCTCTGGAAACCCGAATGTGGTAGCTACTCAAACCCCAAGTGGTTTTGCCCTGAGCTGGGCTAAAAATAATATCAGGCTGATGTTTGAGCGCTAAAGCTGAAATTCTTGATGATTTTCTTGATGCCCTCTCTTTCCGGCATAAGCTTTTCTCCACTAAAGCCCTGAAGGAGGAGAGAAGTCCCCCGAAAGTGACACCAGGAGAGAAACCGAGGTTGGCAGTTGAGTCTCCTTCATATTACGGAAGAAAGACCTCGCTCTCGGGGAAGGGGGGCGGGTTGGGGGCGGGATGGAGTTTTAGGAGCGCCTGTGATTTTTGTACCATCTTTGGCTCAAACCGACAGTCTTTATGCAATGAAGGACTTTTTTTCTCTGGTTTGATTTAAAAAAAACCACCAACAACAACCCATGAACGCTAAAATTATGGCTTACAGAGGCGAGTAGGAGAAATGTACAATATGTATTTTGAGTATGCGAAGTTGAACTTCCTGTCATTCTCCAAAGGAGCTAAGATATAGCAATATGCTAGTTTCCTGATAAGCACATCTTTGCTGCTTTGTCGTCGTCTTCTTCTTCTTCTTCTTCTTCTTCTTCTTCTTCTTCTTCTTCTTCTTCTTCTTCTTCTTCTTCTTCTTCTTCTTCTTCTTCTTCTTCTTCTTCTCCTCCTCCTCCTCCTCCTCCTCCTCTTCTTCTTTCTCCTCCTCCTCCTCTCCCTTCCTTCTTTCCTTCCTTCTTTCCTTTCCTTCCTTCCTTCCTTCCTTCCTTCCTTCCTTCCTCCCTCCTCCTTCCTTCCTTCCTTCCTTCCTTCTTCTTTCTTTCTTCTTCCTCCCACCCTCCTTTTGGTGCCTCTTGCCTGCTCCCTTGACTCTTGGCTCCAGGGAAGTCCTTGTCACAACCTTTATGCCAGATTCCAAGACAGAGGTCCTAGAAGGGGAATGCTAGTTTCACAGCCTTGCAGCGCCTCTTCAGTAACCGGGGGGTGGGGGTGGGAGGGGGGAGTATCTGGGGTAAAATTCACCAGCATTATCTCTCTTCAGCACAATGGGGAATCCTTGCTAATTTTCCTTCTTCCTTTCCATTTTGTATGGAACAGAGGTAGGCACATTTTTGTCACTCCACTCAAAATTGGCAAGGGCACAAGGACAGATCCAGACAAATTCCAATTCTGAACCCATCAGGATTTGCACTGAGTAACTACCCCAGCTCTGTTGAGAGATCCTCACATGACTGCACATTAAAGATCAGCATACCAGTTTTGGTCACCACACTATAAAAAAGATGTTGAGACTAGAAAGAGTGCAGAGAAGAGCAACAAAGATGATTAGGGGATTGGAGGCTAAAACATACGATGAATGGTTGCAGGAACTGGGCATGGGTATATCTAGTGAAGAGAAAGACCAGGGAAGACAAGATAGCAGTCTTCCAATATTTGAAGGGCTGCCCCAGAGAGGAGGGGGTCAAGCTATTTTCCGAGGCACCTGAAGGCCAGACAAGGAATAATGGATGGAAACTGATCAAATGAGAGGTATAACCTAGAAATGAGGAGGAATTTTCTGGCTGTGAGAGCAATCAATGAATGGAACAGAAGTTGCCTTCGGAAGTTGTGGGAGCTTCATCACTGGAGGCTTTCAAGAGGAGACTGGACTGCCATCTGTCAGCAATGGTGTAGGGTCTCCTGCATGGGCAGAGGGGTTGGACTAGATGATTTACAAGGTCCCTTCCAACTCTTAATCTGTATGCCTGGCCTTTTTTCCAACTGACAGCTGCCCAGCTTCCCTGCTGTGCCCACACACAGCTGTGTGGATGTCGTCCTTTTGCGACCTCTCGTCTTCCTTCTTCGTTTCCCAAAGTAACAGAACATGAAGAGCTGCAGCTCAGCCAAATCGAACCAAACCAAACATAGTACAGGATTTTTTTTGGAGGGTGGGGGGAGATGGGCTTGTGAGTAACCAGCAGAGGCTTCAATGCAAACTATTATTCAGGCGCATTAACTAGATGATAAGGTTGAGATTTGCAGGGGTTATTAATTCACATCCATCATCATAACGGAGCTGTAAAATGAGCCATTAATATTGGAACCTCAGTAAAGGGAATGCCACCAACTGATCAGCAAAACGAACAGAAAGGATTTTGGGATCCACCCAAAGAAAAACAGCAACTGAGGGGGGGGTTGGGTTTTTTTTAACAATAGCATCTTCTGCCAAGTTAAAGATTTACTGTAGAGAGATACTCAGTGCTAAACCTGGCTAAGAATAGCTTGATCCAAGCTATCAATTAGTCTGTGCTTCAGTGCATTAGGCAAACTCAGAAAACAGACCCATCAATGATCCATCAAATAAATCGTGGGAAGACAGCCATAATATATGAAGAAGGGTTGCAGGAGTTGAGTTTGGCAAGTCTAAAGAAAAGAAGGACTAGGGGAGACATGATAGCAGTGTTCCAATATCTCAGGGGCTGCCACAAAGAAGAGGGAGTCAAGCTATTCTCCAAAGCACTTGAGGGCAGGACAAGAAGCAATGGGTGGAAACTGATCAAGGAGAGAAGCAACTTAGAACTAAGGAGAAATTCCCTGAGTTAGAACAATTAACCAGTGGAACGGCTTGCCTCCAGAAGTTGTGGCTGGAAAATCACTGGAGGTTTTAAAGACTGGCCAGCCATTTATTCAGAATGTATAGGTTCTTCTATTTGAGCAGGGGGTTGGACTAGAATACCTCCAAGGTCCCGTCCATCTTCTCTTCTCTTCTCTTCTCTTCTCTTCTCTTCTCTTCTCTTCTCTTCTCTACTCTACTCTACTCTACTCTACTCTACTCCTACTTTATTATTTTTTTCTATTCTATTCTATTCTATTCTTTTTTATTCTATTCTATTCTATTCTATTCTATTCTATTCTATTCTATTCTATTCTATTCTATTCTATTCAACTAGACACAAGAACAGTTTTTTCCCGAAGGCCATCACTCTGCTAAACAAATAATTCCCTCAACACTGTCAAACTATTTACTAAATCTGCACTACTATTAATCTTCTATTCTATTCAACTAGACACAAGAACAGTTTTTTCCCAAGGCCATCACTCTGCTAAACAAATAATTCCCTCAACACTGTCAAACTATTCTCCAAAACACTTGAGGGCAGGACAAGAAGCAATGGGTGAAACTGATCAAGGAGAGAAGCAACCTAGAACTAAGGAGAAATTCCTGAGTTAGAACAATTAACCAGTGGAACGGCTTGCCTCCAGAAGTTGTGGCTGGAAAATCACTGGAGGTTTTAAAGACTGGCCAGCCATTTATTCAGAATGTATAGGTTCTTCTATTTGAGCAGGGGGTTGGACTAGAATACCTCCAAGGTCCCGTCCATCTTCTCTTCTCTCTTCTCTCTTCTCTCTTCTCTCTTCTCTCTTCTCTCTTCTCTTCTCTTCTCTTCTCTTCTCTTCTCTTCTCTTCTCTTCTCTTCTCTTCTCTTCTCTTCTCTTCTCTTCTCTACTCTACTCTACTCTACCCTATTATTATTTTTTCTGTTCTATTTTATTCTGTTCTACTCTATTCTATTCTACTCTACTCTACTCTACCCTATTATTATTTTTTCCATTCCATTCTATTCTATTCTATTCTATTCTATTCTATTCTATTCTATTCTATTCTATTCTACTCACTCTACTCTACTCTACTCTACTCTACTCTACTCTACTCTACTCTACTCTATTTGTGCAGCACCAAAGTTATTTGGAAACCCTTCTCACTTCCCAATACCACAATCCATTTCATGCGCCTCTCTGTCATAGAGATGGATAAATCCATATTTTTTCAGTTCCTTCAGTTGTTTCTATTGTAGCTTTACATCGTTTCAGCATCTGTGGCAAAAGTTTCTTTTGAAAATTCAAATGCAGACTCACAGGCGTTTACACAATTTTTTTTAACAAGCAAGTTTTTACAGCACAAAGCTCTTTTTAATGCAATTTTCCCTAAGTTATGTTTTTTTCTTATGTAACGTTTCCCTAATGGATACGTTTTTCTATGCCCAATTTAATGGAAGAACTGCACTACAAAATTGGGAGAACTGTGAACTTCAGAATGTTTAGTTTATTTGTAAATCATATTAGCCTTTTTTTTTAACTTTGAACTTGGGGATTGCAAAATAGATTAGCATTCATTAAAATGCAAAATGGATCCATTTTAATTCAGGAAGTGCTTGCTTTGTCTTGAAATTGCAAAACATTTGGGCATTCACAATGGCTTGAACTGAGCATCTGATAAACCTACCCCTTTCGGGAGACTAATGATAATATGTTATTCAAACTTGCCTCCAAATCCCTTAAGTCTAGTCTTTTATGATTCTTACATTCTGGGAGTAAAGCTGAGAAAAATCTGTACTGGGAGGGCTTGGAAAACCATTTTCAGCCAAAGCAAAAGAATCTGTCAAGCATGAAAGATCACATGCAAAGGTTCAACTGCTTTATTGCTGAAGATTTATGAATAGAATAGAATAGAGTAGAATAGAATACAATAGAATAGAATATTGGAATGAAGAATAGAGTAAAGTAAAGTAGAGTGGAGTGGAATGGAATGGAATGGAATGGAATGGAATATTGGAATGAAGAGTATATAGTAGATTAGAGTAGATTAGATTAGAGTAGAGTAGAGTAGAGTAGAGTAGAGCAGAAAAGAAAAGAAAAGAATAGAATAGAATAGAATAGAATAGAATAGAATAGAACAGAACAGAACAGAACAGAACAGAACAGAACAGAATAGAATAGAATAGAATAGAATAGAATAGAATAGAATAGAATAGAATAGAATATTGGAATGAAGAATAGAGTAAAGTAGAGTGGAGTGGAGTGGAGTGGAATGGAATGGAATAGAATATTGGAATGAAGAGTATATAGTAGAGTAGAGTAGAGTAGAGTAGAGTAGAGCAGAAAATAGAATAGAATAGAATAGAATAGAATAGAATAGAATAGAATAGAATAGAATAGAATAGAATAGAATAGAATAGAATAGAATAGAATAGAATAGATGGATGGATGGTATAGATAATAGATTGATAGAGATAATGATAGATAGATGATAGTGATACATAACAGAGCAGAATAACAGAGTTGGAAGGGACCTTGGAGGTCATCTAGTCCAGCCCCCTGCCTAGGCAAGAAACCCTACACCACTTCAGACAAATGGTTATCCAACATCTTCTTAAAAACTTCCAGTGTTGGAGCATTCACAACTTCTGAAGAGAAGTCACTCCACTGATTCAGTGTTATAACTGTCGGGAAATTTCTCCTTAGTTCTAAGTTGCTTCTCTCCTTGATTAGTTTCCACCCATTATTTCTTGTCCTGCCTTCAGGTGCTTTGGAGAATCTGCTCAACTAAAAGTTAGAGCTTGCCTGGAGTTAGAGACAAGTAAACAGAATTCAAAGGACTATTCAAAGGAGGTTGGACTTAGTTTGCTTGTGGCTATGTAAGGATTCTAGGCTAATCCCTCTTTTAACCCCACCTCCAGGTTCTGTCACTACTTTTTGTACTGAATTCAAGCAAGCCTGCTTAATTAGGTCAGTTGCAAAATTGGAAACTTCATTCACTCAACATGCTTGGCCAACGTTAAGCTTGTTTAATGGTGTGTCTGTGTGTGTATAAACCCAACTTGTTGGTTTCTGATGAAATGTACTTTGCAAATTCAGGGCGTGGATTAATTCAGTAACCGAGTTTTAGTATGCTTATAAACTCAGCCAACATATACAGTATTAGCTTAAGGAAGATCTAGATATTATTCATCTTTGATGGAGAGGTCCTTGACTTCTCACCAAAGTCATAGGTTTCGTTTCTTGCCCTGTTGTTAACATCCTTCCTCTGGCCCGAGCTGCCAACCTCAGAGCCTTGGCTGAGTCTGGATTTGTTACAACATTCCCAAGCCTTCAACCCATTTAACCTCAGCAATTTATCTTTTAATAACCCTGCCAACATTATTTCTCATCTCTGCTTCGGTGCAGTGTTCTCAGCTCACACTTTGCTCATCAATCCCTTTCTTTTTTCGCCACCTTATTCTCATGACAACACCATAATAGAAGGAGACACCCTGTGTGGCAATTATTTAACTGATGGTGGAGGATGGAAGGATCCTTGATTCATGCAAATGTACAAAACATTTGGCAGACTCAGCTCTGCCCCAAGAGTCTGATTTAAGGAAGTACTTGGTTTCCTCACTGAATCCTAAAAGGTAAGAGTAAAGTAGAGTAGAGTAGAGTAGAGTAGAGTAGAATAGAATAGAATAGAATAGAATAGAATAGAATAGAATAGAATAGAATAGAATAGAATAGAATAGAATAGAATAGAATAGAATAGAATAACAGAATTGGAAGGAACCTTGGAGGCCTTCTAGTCCAACCCCTGCTTAGGCAGGAAACCCTATAGCATTTCTTCTTAAAACTTCCAGTGTTGGAGCATTCACAACTTCTGAAGAGAAGTCACTCCACTGATTCAGTGTTATAACTGTCGGGAAATTTCTCCTTAGTTCTAAGTTGCTTCTCTCCTTGATTAGTTTCCACCCATTATTTCTTGTCCTGCCTTCAGGTGCTTTGGAGAATCTGCTCAACTAAAAGTTAGAGCTTGCCTGGAGTTAGAGACAAGTAAACAGAATTCAAAGGACTATTCAAAGGAGGTTGGACTTAGTTTGCTTGTGGCTATGTAAGGATTCTAGGCTAATCCCTCTTTTAACCCCACCTCCAGATTCTGTCACTACTTTTTGTACTGAATTCAAGCAAGCCTGCTTAAGTAGGTCAGTTGCAAAACTGGAAGCTTCATTCACTCAACATGCTTGGCCAACGTTAAGCTTGTTTAATGGTGTGTCTGTGTGTGTATAAACCCAACTTGTTGGTTTCTGATGAAATGTACTTTGCAAATTCAGGGCGTGGATTAATTCAGTAACCGAGTTTTAGTATGCTTATAAACTCAGCCAACATATACAGTATTAGCTTAAGGAAGATCTAGATATTATTCATCTTTGATGGAGAGGTCCTTGACTTCTCACCAAAGTCATAGGTTTCGTTTCTTGCCCTGTTGTTAACATCCTTCCTCTGGCCCGAGCTGCCAACCTCAGAGTCTTGACTGAGCCTGGATTTGTTACAACATTCCCAAGCCTTCAACCCATTTAACCTCAGCAATTTATCTTTTAATAACCCTGCCAACATTATTTCTCATCTCTGCTTCGGTGCAGTGTTCTCAGCTCACACTTTGCTCATCAATCCCTTTCTTTTTTCGCCACCTTATTCTCATGACAACACATAATAGAAGGAGACACCCTGTGTGGCAATTATTTAACTGATGGTGGAGGATGGAAGGATCCTTGATTCATGCAAATGTACAAAACATTTGGCAGACTCAGCTCTGCCCCAAGAGTCTGAATTAAGGAAGTACTTGGTTTCCTCACTGAATCCTAAAAGGTAGAGTAGAGTAGAGTAGAGTAGAGTAGAGTAGAGAATAGAATAGAATAGAATAGAATAGAATAGAATAGAATAGAATAGAATAGAATAGAATAGAATAGAATAGAATAGAATAGAATAGAATAACAGAATTGGAAGGAACCTTGGAGGCCTTCTAGTCCAACTCCCTGCTTAGGCAGGAAACCCTATAGCATTTCTTCTTAAAAACTTCCAGTGTTGGAGCATTCACAACTTCTGGAGGCAAGTTGTTCCACTGATTAATTGGTTCCAGCAACTATTCTTTGTATGTTTTGGCCTCCAGTCCCCTAATCACCTTTGTTGCTCTTCTCTGCACTCTTTCTAGAGTCTCAACATCTTTTTTACATAATGGCGACCAAAACTGAATGCAGTATTCCAAGTGTGGCCTTACCAAGGCATTATAAAGTATATTGTTAACACTTCACGTGATCTTGATTCTATCCCTCTGTTCATGCTGCCCAGAACTGTGCTAGCTTTTTTGGCAGCTGCAGCAAATGGCTGGCTCATATTTAAGTGATTGTCCACTTCCAGTAGGGCTCCAAGATCCCCTTCATAGTCACCACTATTGAGCAAGGTACCACATATCTTGTACCTGTGCATTTTGTTTTTCTTGCCTAAATGTAGGGCCTTCCTTCCTTCACCGTTGAATTTCATTTTGTTAGATATTTGTCAGGTAGCTGAGGGGTTTTTCAAGAACGTCTTTTGCTTTCTATCAACCTCGTGGAGTTACTTTTTTTAAAGTGGGAAACTTCCAACCGATTTCAGCCTTCAATCTGGGGAAGCCTTGAACGCTTCTGCAGACCAACCGCTTGCCAAACTTTGCACCTCAGAAGTTCTACACCTGCGTCAGGTTTCTCATAGGCTGCACTCGGGGTCTCCATTAGTGGTGAGTTTCAAAAAAATTTACTACCGGTTCTGTGGGCGTGGCTTGGTGGGTGTGGCAGGAGAAAGATACTGCAAAATCCCCATTTCCTCCCAATCAGCTAAGCCTCTGAAGGAATTTAGTTTACATAGAAGATTAAACGTGCATTGGGGCAATGCATAGAACACATGAGAGCTATATATATTAAGCATGAAGGCCTTAGGAGATACGTAAGTTATGTTTGGCTGAAATTACTTACAATTTTTTTCTAGAAGGAAAACAATGATCCTAGCTTCATTCTTTGCTGGGATCCTTTTAACTTTTTCATGTGAAAAAGGCAGAGAATAGATGGTGGCGGAGCCAGTCAGAATTTTTACTACCGGCTCTCCGAACTACTCAAAATTTCCGCTACCGGTTCTCCAAAACTGGTCAGAACCTGCTGAAACCCACCTCTGGTCTCCATATTAAAACACACACACACACACACTTGTTAAGACACAGTTGAGATGATGAAGGGAGATGGAGACATGGGCAAGATGTCTCAAGTAGGCTGAAGAGCAGATAGGCAGGGACGGAAGAAAGATCGTGTTTCCACTTCAAGCATTTGGTACGTCTGGCTTTATAAGACCTGATATGTGTTCATTGGACTGCGAAATTAGTTAACTTTCTTCTGGTTATGGACTCAGTTGACAATTGTTAGGATAGTACTACAGTTTAAAGATAATGTGTGGCTGGGTAATTGAAGATCTGGAGCACTGGTGGGACAATAAGAAACACGTGATCTAATCTTTGGAAAAACACATCAGGATTTTGCTCAACATCCTAAAACCAGGCCTGTGAGATGAGGATCGCTGAGAACAGCTATTACATCCTTAGACACAGCTTGACTTATAATTCTTGAGTGTGTTTTCGATGGCTACGTCGTACCGGTGGGTTGCTACCGGTTCGCCCCGGTTCGGGAGAACCGGTAGTAGCGGTGGTGGGAGGCTCTGCCCACCAGCCTGAATGTCATCAAAAATGCTCTGCTCATGCGCAGAAGCTTCTGCGCATGTGCAGAAGTGGCACGCACGCTTGATTCGCTCACACGCGTGCCCACGAGCAAACCGGTAGGAAAGGTAAGTGAAGCCCACCACGAGGCTACGAGGTTGGGATGCCCATGACTGCCCTCTCATTTTGCATAGATTGAAAGTCATTGTTGTCCATCGAAATCCTCCAGATGTTCATTCTACGCTTCTGCCTTTGATTCAAAATTCTGCCTTTGGCAAAACGAAAATGTCCTGATGGTGGATCCAGCCAAACCTTCCTTCGACCCTAATAGAAACTCACAGTCTGTTTCCTCAAAAGCATGTTTTTAGAATTAATCTTTGGGGTTATGACGACATTCTTGCCTCACAATCTGGAGACTTGTGAGTTCGATCCTAGGTAGACACAGATATTTCTCTCTCTGGGCACACTGAGAATATATCTGCCGAACAAAACTCCGCATTGGCGACAGGAAGGGCATCCGGCCATTAAAACACTCAGCTAGCTCCATTCAGTTGCCCAGACTCCACCTTGCACGGGATTATGGGGTCGTTAAATGAAGACTTTATGACATCATTCGTATTTCCACAAACCCACCCATAAGGATCAGGAGACCCCAGGAAAGATACCTGATTTTCACTTCACGGCAGTAAAAAGGGCGCATTTGCAACTAAGAATAAATACCTTCGGGGTTGCGATGTTTCGGAGGCGAACCACTTTTGAAAAGAAAAAAAAAATTAAAGCACTTAATGCTCATTGTGCAATTACTGGAAAGAGGAAGGGGGTGGCAAGGAATGGTATTTATGTACCTGTCTGAAATAATGATGGCTTCTATTCCTTCAAAAAGTTGGTTTAAGTGCCTTTACCAAGCAGAAAACAATATTTCATTTTTCTCTCTAGAGATGAGATAATGGAATGAGGGTTGGGCAGGGCCGCAGAAGGTCAAGGAATCCAAGTAGCTTCCCAGGGCAGAAATCCTAAGACAGACATCTCTGATAGAAGGCTCCTCTGTGTGGGTTTGAAAACTTTGAAGGAAAAGTTGCTCACTGTCGCTCTGGGTCATTGGTTCCGATGGGAAGCGATAGCACTTAGACTTATATACCGCTTCACAGTACTTTACAGGCCCTCTGTAAGCGGTTTACAGAGTCAGCGTCTTGCCCCCAGCAATCTGGGTCCTCATTTTACCGACCTCGGAAGGATGGAAGGCTGAGTCAACCTTTAGCTGGTCAGGTTCAAATTCCTGCCTATGGCCAGAGTTAGCCTGAAATACTGGATTCTAACCAGTGTGCCACTACAGAAGGAAGGGAGGGAGGGAGGGAAGGAAGGAAGGAAGGAAGGAAGGAAGGAAGGAAGGAAGGAAGGAAGGAAGGAAGGAAGGAAGGAATAGCACTTGGACATATACAGCTTCACTGTGCTTTTACAGCCCTCTCTAAGCGGTTTACAGAGTTAGCCTCTTGCCCCCAACAATCCGGGTCTTCATTTTACTCACCTTGGAAGGATGGAAGGCTGAGTCAACCTTGAGCTGGTCAGGATCGAACTCCTGGCTGTAGGCTTGAACCGGTTCGCTCCCAGCTGATCGTCGGAGATACCGGTTCACGCAAACCGGTCCGAACCGGTAGAATCCCACCCCGATTGGAGAGCAACCATCCCAGTTGAGAGTAAAGTTGTGTTTATGTAGCAACTCTACATGAGCCCTTCTCTCAACTGGGATCAATCCAAGCACACCAAATTGGGGGAAATTTACTTTGGGGAGAGAGGGGGCTGCTCTGTTCTAAACCTGGTGCCCTTTCAAATGTTTCAAACCCCCCCCCCCTTGATAATAAATGCATCCAACATGGAAGACGTAGCCCCACACATCGGGAGCGGATGCCGAACCGACAATCCTCTTTCTGCAGACTGTCTTCTCTTGACGCTTATGTAATGACCCGTCTTCCTTCGGTGCCAGAACGGTAGTGACAGCTGTAATAATAGCAATAAAATTTGCCGGGTTGATTTGAGCTGCGCTGTAATTACTGCATGATTACCGTATTCTTACCGCAGCCCGTACCAACGAAAACAACTACTACAATTCCTCCGCCGTCATTGGCAGAGTTCGTCTCGTGCGTGCTCTGTGCCCCCTTCAGGATATTGCCTGCATCGGCGCTGGCTCGCTTTCAGCTGCCGATGATGCCCATCAGACACAGATTCTGAATTGCTTCTGGGTGCCACAGAATGTGACTCATGGCTTCAGCACATACAAAGGAGATTGTTTATAAAAATGATGTTGAGACTGTAGAAAGAGTGCAGAGAAGAGCAACCAGGATGATTTGGGGACTGGAGGCTAAAACATAGGATGAACGGTTGCAGGAACTGGGCCTGGCTTCTTTATTTTCTTCTCCTTCTCCTTTTTCTTCCTCTTCCTCCTCCTTTTCTTCTTTCTCCTCCTCCTCCTCCTCCCCTTCCTTCCTTCCTTCCTTCCTTCTTCCTCCTTCCTCCTTTCTTCCTCCTTCCTCCTTCCTTCCTTCCTCCTTCCTTCCTCCTTCCTTCCTTCCTTCTTCCTCTTCCTTCTTTCCTTCCTTCCTTCCTTCCTTCCTTCCTTCCTTCCTTCCTTCCTTCCTTCCTTCCTTCCTTCTTCTTCCTTCCTCCCTCCTTTTGGTGCCTCTTGCCTGCTCCCTTGACTCCTAGCTCCAAGGAAGTCACAACCTTTATGCCAGATTCTGAGACAGAAATCCTAGAAGGGGAATGGTATTCACAGCCTTGCAGCTCCTCCTGGGGTGAAATTCACCAGCATTTTCTCTCTTCAGCACAATGGGGAATCCTTGCTAATTTTCCTTCTTCCTTTCCATTTTTTATGGAACAGAAGTAGGCACATTTTTGTCACTGCACTCAAATTTGTCAAGGGCACAAGGACAGATCCAGACAAATTCCGATTCTGAACCCATCAGGATTTGCACTCAGCTTTTCCTGAGTAACTCACATGACTGCACATTAAAGATCAGCATGCCAGGTTTGGTCACCACACTATAAAAAAAGATGTTGAGGCTCTAGAAAGAGTGCAGAGAAGAGCAGCCAGGATGATTAGGGGATTGGAAGCTAAAACATACAATGAACAGTTGCAGGAACTGGGCATGGCTAGTCTAGTGAAGAGAAGGACCAGGGGAGACATGATAGCATTCTTCCAGTATTTGAGGGGCTGCCACAGAGAGGAACAGGTCAGGCTATTTTCCAAGGCACTTGAAGGCCAGACAAGGAATAATGGATGGAAAGTGACCAAGGACAGATTCAACCTAGAAACAAGGAGGAATTTTCTGTCTGTGAAAGCAATCAACAAATGGAACCGAAGTTGCCTTCAGAAGTTGTGGAAGCTTTATCACTGGAGGCTTTCAAGAAGAGTCTGGACTGCCCTCTGTCAGAAATGGTGTAGGCTCTCCTGCCTGGGCAGGGGGGGTTGGACTAGATGACCTACAAGGTCCCTTCCAACTCTGTTAATCAGTTAAAGAAACCTGGTCCAGGCCCTCTTTAAAAAAATTGAACGTTCCTCCCGTTTAACAAATCAAATGTGGAAATGAAGATATCTACTGCCTGTAAATAGCCACGCTTGCAGCTTTCCCAGTTGGAAAGTATTTGCTTTATGAATAAGCAATTTACCTTCATCGTTCATTATGTCAGAGTACAATTAACAACTAGAATTCTGCCATGTTCTCAAATACTCGACAACCGATATTAATGTTGGTGGTTTCCAAAGTTACTCGGTGAAATCTGCAAAATTCCAATTACTGGCCAGTTGTTCAACACCAGCAGAGAGCTTATCAAACAGAGGAAATTTACATTTACAGTGATAATATAAACCAATTTGGATCTGCTTAGTTGCGTTCACAAAACCAACAGATTTCTTTGTTCAGATTCTTTGAAAAGGGCCGCACGCTTAC